>NW_017307684.1:25278-58901 GCF_000935625.1 Nanorana parkeri
AGCAGCTTAGTAAGGCCTGGTAAGCTGTATTTTGTTTCTGGGTTTGTATGTGCTTTTATAACATGGCTGGAAATCTTTTGCATTGGTTTCCAAGCAACGAATTGTACTAGCAGACAAAATCATTAAATCGTGCTAATGTTCTTGTTTGTCAATGATGTCTTGACAGGGTATTCTTCTGCAGTTGTTTGGTGGTACACGCAAGGACTTTAGCCATACTGGAAGAGGCAACTTCAGAGCAGAAGTTAATATCCTTCTGTGTGGTGATCCCGGTACAAGTAAATCTCAGCTTCTGCAGTACGTCTACAACCTTGTGCCTAGAGGACAGTACACTTCTGGGAAGGGGTCCAGTGCTGTGGGTCTGACAGCTTATGTAACAAAGGACCCAGAAACTCGGCAACTGGTTCTTCAAACAGGAGCTCTGGTGCTAAGTGACAACGGTATCTGCTGTATTGATGAATTTGACAAAATGAATGAGAGCACCAGATCTGTGTTGCATGAAGTCATGGAACAACAGACACTTTCCATTGCAAAGGTACGTACATGTTCATGATGTTTTGTAACTCAAGTATTTACTAGATTAGTAGTTTCTGTACAATGTTTTTTTTTTCTTCAAATTTTCAAAAGGTACATGTACTACGAAATTGGGTTGGGGGTGGTAGGGTATGGTCTAATATGTGTTAGTTTATTTTTTTTAAGGGTCCCATCGGCAAATATTTTTCTCTTTAGGCTTTCTGTAATGTTTTGACTTTTTTCTTTATGAAGGCTGGAATTATCTGTCAGTTGAATGCACGCACATCTGTCCTGGCTGCTGCAAATCCTGTAGAATCTCAGTGGAATCCTAAGAAAACAACCATTGAGAACATTCAGCTTCCTCACACACTGCTATCCAGGTATGCCACTTGAATATTTAAACACAACATAGGCATCATGCTGATGAATTTTATGTTAGTTTTTGGACTGCAAGAGGTTAGGATTATACTACTTGATATTTCTTTTCAACCCTCCCATTCTAGATTTGACCTGATATTTTTGATGCTGGACCCCCAAGATGAGACTTACGACAGACGCTTGGCTCACCATCTCGTTGCCTTGTACTATCAGAGTGAAGAGCAGTTAAATGAAGAACAATTGGACATGGCAGTGTTAAAGGACTATATTGCATATGCTCGAACTTATGTGCATCCCAGGCTTAGTGAAGAAGCAAGTCAAGCTCTTATTGAGGTAGAATTCTAAGCAGCAAAAGTGCATGTTCTAGATTAACATTAGGAAAGCTAATTCATACCACACATGAATACTCACTGTGGTGACAAATTGTTACTTTGACAACAATGATCCCCTTTACTGTTCACAAAAACAGGCCTTCCCAGCTGGTCTAGGGCACTCAAACACTGATGGCATTCTCTAAGTCAGCTTGCAGGTTTGAAACCCAAGCTCATATAATTGAAATTGGCATTGCGTATTTGTAAAGGTTAGGTGCGTTCTTGCTAAAATGGTGTTAATTCTCCCCAGAAAAGAATGGATAGACTACACAATAAAAAAATTAAATATATATATATATAATTTGTTACAAAAATCTAAATTATGGTGTATTGTAGGGGCTTGGAGATGTGATACAGACAACTGCTTCTTATTTTTTTAGTAATGTAGATTGTTTTTTTTATATTTCAGGCCTATGTAAACATGAGGAAAATTGGTAGTGGTCGTGGCATGGTCTCTGCTTATCCCAGGCAATTGGAGTCGTTAATCCGCCTTTCCGAAGCTCATGCTAAAGTGCGATTTTCTAGTAAAGTTGAAACTATTGATGTAGAAGAAGCCAAACGTCTTCATCGTGAAGCATTAAAGCAGTCTGCCACAGATCCTAGGACTGGCATTGTAGACATTTCTATCCTTACCACAGGTAAATTGGGTTTACACTTCTTAAAGAGGAACTGAGGTCTGGAAGCTGCACCCAAAAAAAAGCAGGCAGAGGGCTAATCTGGGGCTGCAGCTAACTATTATTTTCATAATCGATTAGTTGGCCGATTTATGTTTTCAACTAATCGATTGGTTGCATAAAAAAAAAAAAATCCCCTCCCTCTAACAGATCATGAGAATAGTTGCCAACTATTCTCATTTATCGATGTTTTTTCTTTATTGATTAGTTGTTGCAACCCTAGACTAGTCCCTAGTAGAGCCTGTGGTCTCTCTGTAGCTGATCTTTTCCCCATTACTGTTTTTACAGTGTCTTGTTCTGCACTATGTGTCTGCATAGAAGGGTTTATTTTTGCAATTTTTCCACAAAGTAGAACAATGAACAGCACAGTAGTGACATCACCAAAGTTCACTCCAAATCACGGACAAGTAGTTGGAGGGAGAAGTGCCTCAGATCTCACACTACAAATATGAGTGTTTGGTACCTAACATTACACAGTGATTTTTAACTGCTTCAGATTAGTTTTTTTTTTAAAATGACATAAGGTTATCTACCACCTGCAGGGTGACTGGACAACCTCTCCTTTCAACATGCCTCTGTTTTGTAGCCAAGCGGCAATTATAGGAGCACAGGGGAGGGACTTGTGTCCCTCCAATGGACCAAAGGACTTTATGGTGAGTGCAAAAAAAGACATCCTCATAGGGCACAAGCAGAAAACCGAGGCATGCTGGAATTAGGAGGGACTATCCTGGACAGATTTTATTTTTTGCCAGTTTTTAATTCTCCTGTAGGCAGCAGTAGAACGTGGCAGTTGATGACTTTTTATGTCCCAAAGTGCACAAGAAACATAGATTGTCACCAAAGTATATCTAAAACCTCTTATTTGCGGGGGGGGGGAGGGTTGAGTTTTGGATTGCTTAGTAGAATGGAAAGTAGGGTAGCAATGATCTATCCCTTCTGTACTCTTTCCACAAAATGTTTGGCTTTAGATACACTATAACAGTAGCTCCTTACCAAAACATTCCCCATCCCATTCTACAAACCAGTCATTGGGAAGCGATTTTATTTTAGTTTATTTCATAAAAATTAACACTGAAAAGGTTGGAGCTACAATTTTGTTTTGGGCATTTATATAGCAGAGACAGTTTACACAACACTACATGCAGCACATTCACATAAGCCCCTGCCCTCAGGGAGCTTCCAATCTAAAGTCCCTATCACACATGGGAGGGCTGATGAGGCAGAAATCCATTAACCTACCAACATTTCTTTGGAGTGTGGGAGGCAACCCATGACTGCGCAGGGAAAACATGCAAATTCTACGCAAATAGTGACTAGGCAGATGCACTGTTTAAGCAATTTTAGTAGCTTTGTTACAGTACCTACAATGTTATGAGTTTGAGCTCTGTGCTACATTTTAATTAATGTGAGCTTCTTTCCAAAGGTTTTCAGTTGCACAATATTAATCCATTTCCTATCTGCAATTTAGTTGTGAAACAGAGAACTATTTAGATATTGCTCTCCTCTTTCCCATTTTTAAGTATAACTTTTGTGGGATTATTAGCTAACAATTGCCTGGTCAGGTCCTTCACTAGCGCATCTTTTTTCAGTATTTGAATGTACACGTTGCTCATGTAGCCCTAGCCTAAAGCTGGTATGAACAATGAGGGCCATCCAGCACTGTTTGTGTTGTGTATAGAACCCCTGTTTTCTATTAACATGAGAAGTTTGCTTTGATTGTATGTGTATATTCATTTGTAAATGTTTAACTGCTGACCATTTTCTTTCTCTAAGGAATGAGTGCCACAGCCCGTAAGCGCAAGGAGGAATTGGCTCAAGCTTTGAAAAAACTTATACAGTCTAAGGGAAAAACGCCAGCCTTGAAATATCAACAGCTGTTTGAGGATTTCCGAGGACAGTCTGATTCGGTATGTAGTTTTTAAATGTCTTATTTTACCTTTTTTTTTATGCTGCCATTTTGCATAGTTGGGAAGGTTGAAAAGACACTGATATCCACATGGTTAAGTTACTCACCTGCTGAACTCTGGTCCAGGGAACGGCAAATAAAACTCCGGTGCAAATGTAGGGAATTGTCACACAGAAGGGAATAAAAAATTAATGAACTCTCTGGGCCTGGGATCAATACCCTGGACCACAATATTTAACTTCAATTTGTCATATTAGGATAGTGACTAGTGTATCTACCAGTAATCATATGGTATGTGAAATGGGTTAAAGTGTAATTGCACTTTCAGTGCAGTTTTGTATTCTTACGCTTAGCACGCAAACACAGACAATTTTTACTCGTCTCTCCCTGATCCAGTAAGATCTAAAGATTTTCAATGTGCAGCCTCCTTGCCATCATCAATTAAGATCTTATCCAACTGGCTCATGCATGTGCACCACAATCTCTATTCAATCCTTTGGGGGGTGCACAGCAGATATGTTGGATCACAAACTGGTGATTACAACCATTGGCATGGGGGTCAAAACATTAAGTGCAATGTAGAGTATGTGTGTTTGCCAAAATAGAGCAGGAGGCATTTTCTTTTGGTACTTTGTTACTGGGTAAGTACCCATAATGTTTAATCATTCAATCTGTGTTGTCTTTTTAGGCAATTACTAAAGACATGTTTGATGAGGCTTTACATGCATTGGCAGATGAAGATTACCTGACTGTGACTGGGAAGACTGTCCGTTTGTTGTAAAACATGCTTATATGTCTAGCAGTAACGTTTACTGCTACTTTCTGCGTTGTCTGAGAATCCGTACTCAGTGGAAGCTCCCAGGAGTGATTCTTGTAATTATGGTTGTTTCATATGATACTCATGTGCTTCTTATGAATTTACTAATTCATAGAATGAAACTTTGTATACTTCACCATAGCTCTTTATATACAACTGCATTTGGGCTACTAAGTAAAGCACAGGTTTATGTAAAGATTTTTGATTTAATGGTAATGTAAAATGCTTCATTTTTGTAGATGTTTTCCGAAATTTTGTAATGCCTAAACTTTACCTGTTACATTAATACTAAAATAAATATGTGCAGTCACATTAATACTAAAATAAATATGTGTAGTCAGTGTTGCTTTAAGTTTGGGTTCTTCATACAAAACATACCCTCCAAAGCTACCACCTGCTGATTTTTAAGCCTGAAGTCCAGGTATTAATATTTATGTATGGGTCCACATTGGTCTAATGCATGTATACATATTGGTAGGGCCACAGGTATCCTGTAAAATACTGTAGAAGCTGGAGCTATTAGTGCTTCACAGCGATCTTCGGGTTCCTATATGCCTCTGTGCTGAGACTTCCCCTCTGCTCTGAAAATACAGAGGTGGCTCAATCAGCACATTGGCCATTTAGAGAATACGTAGTGTTCTGTTAGCCCTTGCATTGCTTTTCAAGTCCAGAGCTTCGCACAGCCACAGGTGTTATCCTGTCTCTGAATTCTCATTTTGTGAGTAAGGACATTTAGTATTGAGAGCTTGAAGTGTTGAGTTAACTCGCTGTTTGCGCCACTGGTACCTTTTTAAATTTCTCACTACCACCGGATTTACCACAGTAAGTGTTAAAGCTGAGGGACAGAGTGCTGATGTCCACTCAGTGTAGTGATGTGTTTAGGGCTGCAACACGTAATCGACAATCGATTATAATCGATTATTGAAAAAGTTGTCAACTTTTTCAATCGATTTAATCGGCTTCCGATCAGTTGGCTCTGTTCACAACTCCACACGCTGTGCACCGCACCTCCTCCCCACCTCACGCTCACCGCTGCCAGACCCGCTCGCATCCACACGCCGCACCTCCTCCCCGCCTCACATTTCCTGCCCATCCACGATCGGCAAGGGTTGCGGGAGATGTAGTAAGGAGGAGCAGGTGTGGGGGGATGACAGCCGCTGATAGACGGGTCCAATCTCAGAAGCAAGTTGCTGGAAGACTGCTCAGGTAAGCCTGCACTTTCCCACACATGGTACTCTATAATGTATTATTGGGATTTGTATTTCTCTATAGCTAATGGTACATTGTACTGTATATTATACATAGGAATAGGAATACAAATCCCAGCAATACATTATACACTGTATGTATAATGTATTGCTGGGATTTGTATTCTTATGTATAATATACAGTACAATGTACCATTAGCTATAGAGGAATACAACAAATCCCAGCAATAGTACATAATAGCTGGCGATATTCTGCATTGCGCTGTATAGAGGACTACAACAAAATCCCAGCAATAATAGATTATAAAGTGGTACAATGCTAAATACCACCAGCTACAGAGGACTACACAACCTAGCAATAGTACATTATGCAGCGCAATGCAGAATATCGCCAGCTATTATGTACTATTGCTGGGATTTGTTGTATTCCTCTATAGCTGGCGGTATTCTGCATTGCGCTGTATAATGTGCTTTTGTAGTCCTCTATAGCCGGTGCCATTCTCGTTCATTGCTGTATAATTTTACACTTTCCATTTCACTATATTGCACACCACACTATCTTTTTTTCTTTTTTACTTCCACCGGTCCAAGCTTGCTCCTGTGATGGACTACAACCTCAATACAAACTAGTAGTCCTATCACTGGAGCCATTTTTTAAACGTTATCTTATTGTTTATCCGATTAATCGAACCTAATAATCGGCTAACCGGTTTTGAAAATAATCGTTAGCTGCAGCTCTAGATGTGTTCTCTGTGCACTTTCCTGGAGGAAGCACCATTCCACTGCTGTTCCACACCTGCTCCAAAAGCACCATGTGACTCTTACAACTGTTTCACTGGTCACCTCCAGCCACCTAAAATCTCAGCAGCACAAGCTTGCCTGGGTTTGTAAGTAGCTAAGGCCTTGCCTCACATTGAGCCTAGCTAATATAGGGTCCTCTTCTTTGTCGAAAGAGGCAGAGTCCTCCCCCAGAGGAGCACTCTGCCTGAAGAGGATCTAAGTGCCCTTTGGTGCCATCCCCCGTAGAGTCTCTCTAACCCCTAAATACAGGCCTGTGGCCCCTGCCACCATCTCTGACCCAGATTCAGAGTTCCAACAGTCTAGAAGTACTTTAGTAATATATTTCTAAAGAATATGTAACTTTATAGAAATTACATGCTTCCCATAATAAACAGGGCAATGTGTCCAATGTAAACACACACCACTGAATTCTACCTCTTCTAATCTACTAGGAAAATTGCATAGTAACAGTTGCTAACAGACTTAGATTAAATATAATGCTTTATCACAAGATATAGTTCCGCTGATTCACATAGACAAGTGTTGTGCGAATGTTTACATGACTGGTAAAAACCTCAGCCAAAAGAGGCAGAGGAAACAGCCACACCTAGCAGAGCTAAAAAGAATTTGGAGGACAGAATAGACTCCATGAGGAAAGGGCAATATGACTCCAGGGTGCAGATGTTGACAGGCGTGCTTCAAGCACCCCTGGAGAGGAGTCTTCATATTAAAAAAAAAATGCTAGCAAAGAGGTTAGTCTATGATACAGCAGAGCG
Source organism: Nanorana parkeri (assembly GCF_000935625.1). Classification (NCBI taxonomy): domain Eukaryota; kingdom Metazoa; phylum Chordata; class Amphibia; order Anura; family Dicroglossidae; genus Nanorana; species Nanorana parkeri. Next base: position 32,699 of record NW_017307684.1, read on the forward strand.
GAAGACCATCCTACTAGGACACTAGCAAAAAATTATGGCATACTGGTGGTAGGAGGGGGTTAACATGGGCTGGCCCTACTGTCTTTTTATTGTCCAATCCTCCCATTAGGCTGCAGTATAACTCGAAGGTTAAAGACTTCCTTTGTCTCTTAGCCCTCGTTCACACCTGAACGTTTTGTAGCGCGTTCTACGCTCGACGAACGCTCTACAAAACGCTCAAAAATATAAATCCCATTGTATTCAATGGTCTCGTTCCCACCTTGGCGTATTTCCGCCCGTCCCTACAAAACGGCCCATGCCTGAAAAGGTACAGGTACTACTTTGGGCCGTTTTGTTGCGCGTTTCCATTGGCATACAGCCAAGTAGCCTACCGCGAATCGCGGTAAAAAAATGCGCGACGGTTGCGCATATGCAATACGCCTAGGTGTGAACGAGACCTTAATGGCCAAGAAAGAAATCGATCTTGGCAACAATATTAAAGCGGACCTTTACACTCAAATCAAATTTTACCAATGCATCCCTCCTATGTATGATGATTCATAATAACATAGACATGTCAGGTGTAAAATACTGTGATTATGAAATACTTACAATTGCAGAGCATTCACTTCCTGCTCTTAAAGGGCAAAATAACTTCAGTTTGCCTACACAATGCACACTGGGATTGCCTTGTCATCAGCAGTGCATTGCTGGGAAATCTCATCTGTAATCTCATGAGATCTCAGGGAAAGGCGTTCTCCTCCCCTGAGATGATGTGCATGGTAACATGTGCCAGAAATCAAGGAAGTAATAGGAGAGCTAATAATTGTCCTTTATAAACATGGCCACTGTCAGAAGACTGGGAAAGATGAGAGAAATAAGGTATGTAAAGAATAAAAAGCCTGCAATGATCTAGAAGTATGTGTTTGTAGATTACTTTTCCAAAGCTGTGTTTGTTATTTTAAAGATAAGGGTAAGCCCTCATTCACACACCTAACAGCCGAGCCGGCCGTACAGATCCGTGCTGCGTGCACGGCCGTATCGGACCGCTCCCGGGATGGGCAGGTGCAGCCTGTTCTCTATGGCAGTACGCTCACCTGAACTGTGCGGGTGTCCGTACTCCGGATGGATCCTGTCTGCGTCCGAGCAGGGACACCCGCACGAACGTGCAGTTTGGGTGAGTGTACGGCATAGAGAAGAACAGGCTGCTGTGTACAAATCACATGCAGCACCTGCCCCTCCCAGGAGCGGCCTGATACAGCCATGCGCGCCGCATGGATCTGTATGGGCTGGCTGTTAAGTCGTGTGAATGAGGGCTAAAGGTCTGCTTTACGAACTGAGTTTTGTTAAGGTGCCCATACTGTACGATAATCGCGGGAAATCCCGCGATCGTACGATAATCGTAAAGTGTGCGACCGTTTTTACTGTATGGTCGCACGTCTTTTGTCTTAGGAGCATGCTAGAAAACCAGCAGAGAATCGTATGATTTTCGGCTGGTTTTTAGCATGATCGTAAGATCAATGCTGCACGGGCCTGTGTGCGCACGCGCACACTGCCCGTTCCGCATTGCGGTCATCGGATGCCCGCCCCTCAGGGGGGCGGGCTTGCGATGATCGCAAGTACGAATTACCTGTCCAAGATGGGCAGATCGTACGTTTTTTTTGGATTACTTTACAACCATTGCAAGACTAATGTCTTGCGATGGTTGTAAAGTGTATGGTCACCTTTAGAAAGGATAAATCTTCATCTGATATTGGAAGAACAGAGATATATGCCTTGGGCAATCCTGGAGAAATCTAATCTACCTTCAAGAGGAAATTTAACATAACCTGAAGGTAGTGTATGGATAGAAATGTATTTATAAACCCGCTTAATTGCATGCAGTATTTCTTCTGAAGCAATACATTTATTTATAATTCAGTGTGAGCATAGAACATTGTGGTTTTGATGTATGTAAATCCAATCCCAAATATTTAATATAATCATTAATATGCTGAGGTAATTTTTATTCTTTTTAATGCTGCAACCTTTTATTAAAATACCTGATTCTCCTGCCATATAGGTCTTTCTTTAGGCCCTTCCTATTATAGGGATAAAGGGAAGCGGAACACCCACAGACTTTTTAGGCAGCACCATGACCACTTAAATTTGTATTAAAAAGAATATTTTATTGTGTATACCTTTGTTAAAATCATATAATTAGGATAAATGAATCAACATGTATAATTTGACACCTAAATCTATGAGCTATATGCCTCACACAAACCTGCACCACCTCGAAATAACGTATAGTTACACCTAATTATCCATATATAAAGCTCATACAGATACTATTAATATACTGTAGATCAATGATGGTTATACAGGTTTCCATTGGGGGGGGAATAACTCTTGTGTGGCGAATTTTGCGGTTATCACTGCTTCTTCAGGAACTTATGTGCATTTTCTATAATATAAAAACAAGTACAGTAATTCACTCTTAAGAAATAATGACCAGTAACATCAATGATGCTGAATTCAAATGATCAAGGTAGAATATACATAATGACTTGCAGATGGCTCAAGGAAACTAAAAACATGATTATCTCATTACACAGGTAGGAGAAGCAATACATCAAATCAACCAGGTGGGCGGTCAGGCACATGACTGGGATCATCCCCAATCCTATCATGCCAAATATTAAATGTTTAATGTGGTTTGAGTATTATCTCAAAAGGATAATTAGGTCAATAGAAACAACAGGACCTTACCAGGCTTTATGTTTAACTCCTTTGTCACAGGAGAGGTACACTGTACATCCTGCCACGAAGTGCTTAAATGACTGGCCACGTACACTGTACGTGATCAGTTATTTGCGGCTCTGTAAAGCTGGTAACCGCTGATTCTCAGAGGTTACCAGTCATTAATGAATGCCTCAGTATTGAGACAATGAATTAAATAGTTAAGCTTTTGTAAAAGCTTTCTTTCATTAATGAAAGATTGAAGCCGTTACATACTAAATAGCGATCCGGTATTTGACAGCTGAAGATAGCAGAGAGGTAGCAGAGTGAGTCACCTCTCTGCTATTTGTTTTGACTGCTCCATAGATTGGCCCAATGTTTATGAAGCGGTGTGATACATTTCAGGCACAATGTTACAATTTATCTCTGCCTGAAATGTATCACTTCTGATCGTCTGGGCAGGATCAGAAACCTTTAGGCTGGGTTCACACCTAGGTGTATCAAATATTTGCGTTTGTCACGCGTTTCTGAGGGCTACTTGGCTGTATCCCAATGGAAACGCGTGACAAAAACGCCCCAAAGAAGCTCCTGTACTTCTTTGGGTGTAGGACGTTTTGTAGCGCGTTCATACGGCCTGTAATACGCCCAGGTGTGAACCATACCCATAGGAAACAATGGGATTTCGGTGTTTGAGCGTTTTGCAGAGCGTTCGAACGTGCTACAAAACGCCCAGGTGTGAACCCAGTGTTAGTGAGATCTGAATCTGACATGCTGATAGGATCAGTCTCTAAGGTTATTATTAGCTGTTCCTATGTTTGGAGCAGCCTAATAACCAAAAATTAAAAAGGTAATTTATCAAGTGGTCATAGTGACTGCTTGATACAAACTGACAAAAAAATTAAAGTGTAAAATAAAAATTATATATAGATATATTTTTGATACTATAATTATAAAAAAATTCTAAAAAAGAATCAAAACTTGTGAAAATGTGTTTTTCTTCTCATTTTTAAAAATATTTTATTCAAACTAAGTGAGGCGTTAGGTACACATGTTTGATATAATTATATAGCCCTATCTGTCCTCTAAAAAACAATGTGTGGGTACATTTAGTAAGAAAGTATATTACAGCCGTGGAAGAATCACACAGCAAAAATTTAAAAAAGTGTGTCAGTCATTTATGAACAGAAACTGTAAACAAGCTCAGTCATGAAGGGGTTAAACTTATGGTGAAATACAAGGCTATAGGTGTGGGAGTCAGTTGGGCCCTTCACAAGTGGCTGCAGCCAATGGTCTTAAGGTGGCCATACACTGTACAACCATCGCAAGACCTTAGTCTTGTGATGGTTGTAAAGTGATTAAAAAAAGTACGATCTGCCCATCTTGGACAGGCAGATCATACTCTCGATCATCGCACGCCCGCCCCCCTGAGGGGCGGGCTTCCGATGACCGCAATGCTGAACGGGCGGTGTGCGCGTGCGCACACCGGCCCGTTCGGCATTTGTCTCCCGAGCACCGTTCAAACCAGCCGAAAATCGTCCGATTTTCGGCTGGTTTTCTAGCGTGCGCCTTAGACAAAAGACGTGCGACCGTACAGTAGAAATGGTCGCACGTCTTCGTTCACACTGCTCGATTCTCGTATGATCGCGGGATTTCCCGCGATTCTCGTACGAGAATCGAGCAGTGTGTGGGCACCTTTAGTCAAAAACCACCAGTATTGATTGGGATAAGACTGCCAGCCCTATTTATAACATACAAAACATGTATAATCAGTCAGCGTATCCAATTAAAACTTCCATGTTGATATAACTATAAGGAGCCCATAAGTACCTGATGATAATCATCTGCATCTTTCATTCACCCTGAATACCCATCCAGTCTGTGGTATGACCAAAATGGAGAGGGGAGAGCCACCGTTCTATATCTGCTGTCTGTGATCACACCCCCAACAAATGTATCAGCTGGTGTATTCGGCAGCAGGGAGGTCCAGTCACCTTCCAATTATAGGGTGACAAGGCTCTGTCCTTGTCGATCAATTGCTTTCCTGTTTTGTCGAATTTGCTGCCAGCAGACCACAAGCAGCAGTGCCAAACAATGAAGGCATGTTCTACTGCAGCTCAATAGTATGAATGGGCCCTAAGAGCTGCAGGGGAGTCAGGAGAACAACACTTGGTGAGATTCCCAGTAGACTTTGGATGATTTCTACTGGACACAGCCGTGTTCTGTAGTTGGGGCGGCAGTGAAGGTGGAATAAGTAAAAGATGGACACCGGCACTCCAAAGCAAATCCAGTATGTCTATTTATTCACGTACTTGTTGCAAATGCAAAACACACAATACAGCGTTTTGGGGTCTCACAGGATCCCCTTCATCAGGCAAACAAGTGATGAAAAGGATCCTGTGAGACCCCGAAAAGTTGTATCTTGTGTTTTGCGTTTGCAACAAGTACGTGAATAAATAGACATACTGGATTTGCTTTGGAGTGCCGGTGTCCATCTTTTACTTATACTTTGATGGAAGCCACCCGTTGACACCTGCTGCACCCACTTCTTATCTCATGGAGCAGCGGTTCTGAGTGCGATGGGTACACGGACTGTATAGGGAAGCTAAGTATTCTCTTCTTTTACAAGTACAGCGTACCTTGAAAACGTATAAGGAACCCCATCTTTAGCAATGATAGGTAACCAATGCTGGATAGAGTGCATGTAGCTGAGAAGTGGTTGTAGGAAGAGGCTGGAGCCCACATTGACTTTAAACAAGATGTTCCTTGGTGAAGATCATTTAACAATCTGATGACTACTTTCTGGGGCCATGATGAAGCTTGTTCAACTTAATTCTGATTAATCTTCATGAACATTTATAACTACCCAGACCATGGTTGCTTTATACAAGGCTTGTATAAAAAAAGTGGGTATTGAAGAAACAATATACACAAATTGACAACCCGTAGTATCCTCTGCGGCTTAAATTCGCTTAGAACCAAATACTTCTTTATACACTGTTGACATGTTATGTGTACTATATGTGGGATAAGAGATAGAACTTCAATACAGAAATACATCTTTATTTGTACTTTTTGACCATGGATACCATTTAATACCTGTCACAAAAACAAATTTCTGTGAAATACTCTTACATACAAATACCACAATAAACATCCTATAATGTGCATGCAGTAAATTCAACTCATCTGTGTAATAAACCCACCATAGAAAAGAAAACATGTTTGTGAATTATATATATATTTTAGCATATAATGGAGTTACCCCTGACCCCATTTAGCTGCCAGGTGGGCATAGTTACCTAAAAATGGGTATGGCCACTGAGACAGGGCTATTTGCACTGCAACTCCCTTCCATATCACTATATACCCAATGTTTTCAAACTATCAAAACTATAGTCCTCAGGCATAGTTTGGTAAAATAAATCCTGCACATTATGCATGCAGTCACAATTTCCACAATTGTTTTCTATACATATTGCCCTCCTTCATACCTCTACACTTCTCTCCTGCACATACTGCCCATTGTTATACCCTCCGTAACCCTCTCCAGCACATGCTGCCCCTTGTTATACCCTCCGTAATCCTCTCCTGCACATGCTGTCCATTGTCATACCCTTTGTAATCCTCTACTGCACATACTGCCTATTGTCATACCTTTCGTAATCCTCCCCTGCACTCGTCTACTGCACTTACTGCCTATTGTCATACCCTTCATAATCCTCTCCTGCACACACTGTCCATTGTCATACCCTCCTTTCTCCTTCACGTACTGTCCCCTCCATTGTCATACCCTCTGCTCTCCTTCACGTACTATCCATTGTCATACCCTCTGCTCTCCTTCACGTACTATCCATTGTCATACCCTCTGCTCTCCTTCACGTACTATCCATTGTCATACCCTCTGCTCTCCTTCACGTACTATCCATTGTCATACCCTCTGCTCTCCTTCACGTACTATCCATTGTCATACCCTCTGCTCTCCTTCACGTACTATCCATTGTCATACCCTCTGCTCTCCTTCACGTACTATCCATTGTCATACCCTCTGCTCTCCTTCACGTACTATCCATTGTCATACCCTCTGCTCTCCTTCACGTACTATCCATTGTCATACCCTCTGCTCTCCTTCACGTACTATCCATTGTCATACCCTCTGCTCTCCTTCACGTACTATCCATTGTCATACCCTCTGCTCTCCTTCACGTACTATCCATTGTCATACCCTCTGCTCTCCTTCACGTACTATCCATTGTCATACCCTCTGCTCTCCTTCACGTACTATCCATTGTCATACCCTCTGCTCTCCTTCACGTACTATCCATTGTCATACCCTCTGCTCTCCTTCACGTACTATCCATTGTCATACCCTCTGCTCTCCTTCACGTACTATCCATTGTCATACCCTCTGCTCTCCTTCACGTACTATCCATTGTCATACCCTCTGCTCTCCTTCACGTACTATCCATTGTCATACCCTCTGCTCTCCTTCACGTACTATCCATTGTCATACCCTCTGCTCTCCTTCACGTACTATCCATTGTCATACCCTCTGCTCTCCTTCACGTACTATCCATTGTCATACCCTCTGCTCTCCTTCACGTACTATCCATTGTCATACCCTCTGCTCTCCTTCACGTACTATCCATTGTCATACCCTCTGCTCTCCTTCACGTACTATCCATTGTCATACCCTCTGCTCTCCTTCACGTACTATCCATTGTCATACCCTCTGCTCTCCTTCACGTACTATCCATTGTCATACCCTCTGCTCTCCTTCACGTACTATCCATTGTCATACCCTCTGCTCTCCTTCACGTACTATCCATTGTCATACCCTCTGCTCTCCTTCACGTACTATCCATTGTCATACCCTCTGCTCTCCTTCACGTACTATCCATTGTCATACCCTCTGCTCTCCTTCACGTACTATCCATTGTCATACCCTCTGCTCTCCTTCACGTACTATCCATTGTCATACCCTCTGCTCTCCTTCACGTACTATCCATTGTCATACCCTCTGCTCTCCTTCACGTACTATCCATTGTCATACCCTCTGCTCTCCTTCACGTACTATCCATTGTCATACCCTCTGCTCTCCTTCACGTACTATCCATTGTCATACCCTCTGCTCTCCTTCACGTACTATCCATTGTCATACCCTCTGCTCTCCTTCACGTACTATCCATTGTCATACCCTCTGCTCTCCTTCACGTACTATCCATTGTCATACCCTCTGCTCTCCTTCACGTACTATCCATTGTCATACCCTCTGCTCTCCTTCACGTACTATCCATTGTCATACCCTCTGCTCTCCTTCACGTACTATCCATTGTCATACCCTCTGCTCTCCTTCACGTACTATCCATTGTCATACCCTCTGCTCTCCTTCACGTACTATCCATTGTCATACCCTCTGCTCTCCTTCACGTACTATCCATTGTCATACCCTCTGCTCTCCTTCACGTACTATCCATTGTCATACCCTCTGCTCTCCTTCACGTACTATCCATTGTCATACCCTCTGCTCTCCTTCACGTACTATCCATTGTCATACCCTCTGCTCTCCTTCACGTACTATCCATTGTCATACCCTCTGCTCTCCTTCACGTACTATCCATTGTCATACCCTCTGCTCTCCTTCACGTACTATCCATTGTCATACCCTCTGCTCTCCTTCACGTACTATCCATTGTCATACCCTCTGCTCTCCTTCACGTACTATCCATTGTCATACCCTCTGCTCTCCTTCACGTACTATCCATTGTCATACCCTCTGCTCTCCTTCACGTACTATCCATTGTCATACCCTCTGCTCTCCTTCACGTACTATCCATTGTCATACCCTCTGCTCTCCTTCACGTACTATCCATTGTCATACCCTCTGCTCTCCTTCACGTACTATCCATTGTCATACCCTCTGCTCTCCTTCACGTACTATCCATTGTCATACCCTCTGCTCTCCTTCACGTACTATCCATTGTCATACCCTCTGCTCTCCTTCACGTACTATCCATTGTCATACCCTCTGCTCTCCTTCACGTACTATCCATTGTCATACCCTCTGCTCTCCTTCACGTACTATCCATTGTCATACCCTCTGCTCTCCTTCACGTACTATCCATTGTCATACCCTCTGCTCTCCTTCACGTACTATCCATTGTCATACCCTCCGCTCTCCTTCACGTACTGTCCATTGTCATTCCCTCTGCTCTTCTTCACGTACTGTCCATTGTCATTCCCTCCGCTCTCCTTCACGTACTCTTCATTGTCATTCCCTCCGCTCTCCTTCACGTACTGTCCACTCCATTGTCATACCCTGTGGCCTCCTTCCCGTACTGTCCATTGTTATTATCTCCACATTCCTCTCCTGCCCATTGTCACAGCATCTGCCCTCCTCTGCCACATGTACTGTCCACTGTCATACCCTCACCTTTCAAGGGGAGTTCTCCTGCACATACTGTATGATAAAACACTTCTTTAACATTATTCGTTTTACCCCAACCCATTTTGGGGCAGGCACACCCGCTTTCATACATAGCAAAGAGAATAGAATGGAAAACAAACATTGATTATTACACGTAAAGTATGAATATCTGCAGATTGAAGGTAAACCATTAATAACTGTTATAAACTGCCCCCCTCCGCATTTCCTTTATCAAAACACTTGGAGAATGCGGGCATCGATCCCGCTACCTCTCGCATGCTAAGCGAGCGCTCTACCATCTGAGCTAATTCCCCGACATGGTGAGTGAGGTGTCACAATCTTTTGCTAGCCGCTCCCCCCAACACCGTGTTTTATATTATATTTGTAACTCAGTGATACACGTACAAAGCAACTGGTAGGATCGGCGACTCTTTATTATCCTTCAAACACTGGACGTTACACTCTGGTCTCTGGTGAACTGTCTGTGTTACACATACATGTACACAATACATAGGAGGTAGAAGGCACCTCATACAGTGACTGGCAGCGCCTAGCTGAACAGTCACACACTGCTCTATGGTGAGCAGGAGGACTGAGCTCCGCACACATTACAGCCCAGATCTTTCATTCATTCATTCATTCATAGACGCGCCGCTCATTCACCAATCCCGCACACTGGGCGGCGGAGAATGAAGAGGGAGCCGCCTGTCTTCTATGACGGAAGTGACGCAGACCAGCCGGGGGAGTAGAACGTGCTGACATCAGGAGTAGTGCGTGGGCTCCTCCGGTCCTGGGCGGCGGAGAAGATGGCGGTGTGCACAGGTTTGTGAGCAGGGGGAATGGTGCAGACAGTGGCGGTGATCACTCGGCATCATGTGATGACCTTTGTGCTTCCATCTTCATCCATCCCTCATATCAGCCTCTCATAGATCCCCGGCTGCCTCCTCTCTGCTCATGGTTGTCAGGGGCCCTGATACACTGCGGGCAGCACATTGTCGGCACAGGTCATCCGCAGCCTATGAAAAATCGTCTCATTTCAATGACAGCCCCGGGGTGCATCAAGCTTGCATCTGATTGGCTGCTGCCAGTTAGGCCAAGCACATGCTGCTCATTGTGTGCAAGTGATACAAGACATATGGGTGACATCCATCACCTATCTAATATTAGATTGACACATTGAATATATTTTTCATCTGCAGCTGGTTAGTGATGGGAGAGAAGACAGACCCTTTTTCATGCATTTCACACATCCTAAGATGAAAACTCAGAGATTTGTCCATTTGTGGCCCTCCTATCGCACTCTCAGACATTCAATAAATAGCACTCCTAATAACTCAATTGGACATTGTTCTGCTGAATTTTGGATGGGTGTTGGTCTTAAAGCAGAACTCGGGAAGTATTTCCTTTTATTATATGGATCATCTAGAAATGTTACCTGTGCCTAAGCATTAGGGATGTGCGTGGGCTTGACTGCCCAACCTTCAGTGACACACCTCCTCCTAATCAGCTGTAGCCAGGGCATTCCCTGCCCCTTCACCACATGTAACAAAGGGGCGGCGAATGCCCTGGCTGCCACTGATTGAGCCAGGAGAGGGGGGTGTCACTGATCATTTTGCACAGGCTTGGGCAACTCGATTCTTACCAAGCAGCACCCAGAAAAATCTTCCTTTTGTAGACCCTTCCTGTGTCTACCACTTGACAGCTGTATATCTACAGTGTGTGATCTGAGGCACTGCTGATTCTGAATGTTAGTCTTAGCGGGCTTGTAATGAGATCTAGTCATGTCACTGCTGTGCTGCTCAATGTTCTTCTTGCTGGAGGTTCTGCCATGAGGAAGTAAAGCCCTGCCTCTACCAAGATGGCCACCTACACACAGAGACCTGCTGTGGGACAGGTTCATAAATCAGTGATGGGGAAAGATCAGCTGTAGGGAGACCACATACAATACTGCCCAGCCCTCTGCCTGTCTTTGGAAACGGCTTTCAGAGTTCAGTTCCTCTTTAAGCAGGGATGGTTAAATTCTGGCCTTCCAGCTGCACTACAAATCCATCTCTTGGAGTCGTGGCTGTGAATCATGCAATGCCTCATGGGATTTGTAGTTTCACAACAGCTGGAGGGCCAGAGTTTGCTCACCTCTGTCTATAAGAATTAACACTTGATGAGTAACAATGATGGCGGTTGAAGGGACTGTGTTGCTACTGAATGAAGTTGCTACATTGTATCTATTTCTCCTTGTTAGAGGGGATTTAAAAAAAAGGGGGGGGGGGGCTGCCTCTTTTCAAATAGCGGGGTATACACGCCCAGTTACATCCAAGAAGCTCCCGGCCGGCCGTGTATACACAGCGGCTGGCCGGGAGGTAGTTAAAGAAAATGCACAGTATTGTTTCTGTGCCGTGCTACGTGTACAAGGAACAAATGATGCACATAAATGGGGTATCTCCATACACCAGGAGTAGGAGATGATGTTATTTTGAGTTGTTTTTTGGGTAATGCGTCATGGTAATGACAAGACATATACAGCTATGTGTCTTGTCACAATTTGAGCCAGTTTTTCTTTTTGACAATAAAAATAATCAGGAGATAGCCACTAACATTTCACCAAATAAAGGCCCGATTTCTCCTGATCCAAATAAATTCTAACCACCTGCTTGCAAAACTGGGTTCAGACATATAGATTTGTTTTTACCTTTATCCTTAAAGGGAAACTAAGATATGTCTGCCTGCAGAGAAAAGATGTAATACTCCATCCAGCTGTCTTCACTGCTGATCTGTTATAGCGGACCTTCACCCAAACAAAGACTGTCTCTTCTGGTTCCTCTGCCCTCCTTACAGATTCGCAAAATATTTCAAGATATTTTTTTTTTAAAAGAAGGTTGCTGCACTTTCCGATTCCTCACCTAAGTAAAAATAATCCCCGGATGTCCCTGTGCCTCCAGGGATTGCCCTGTCACATCGCAGGAGGGAGTGTTTTTCTCTGTGACAGTGGCATGCTGTGAAATTCCATGTATGCGCAGATGTGCCGCAGGTCTCTGCTGGGTCCCAAATTAAAATCTCTGGGGGATGATAAAAGATGGCAGCGTGGGGCAGCAGGAGGCCAATACTACCAGGGTGAAGTTCCTCTTTAAAGAGTAAAACTTGCTGAGGATTCTTCTGCATCCAACACTTCTGGATGTGTCAGGTGTTTGCTTTTTGGTTTCGTCCACTGGTGAAACCCTCAGTTTTCTGTGATTTCGTCCACTGGCGCAAAACCCTCCGCTCTCTGTGGTTTCCTCCACTGGCGCAAAACCCTCCGCTCTCTGTGGTTTCCTCCACTGGCGCAAAACCCTCCGCTCTCTGTGGTTTCCTCCACTGGCGCAAAACCCTCCGCTCTCACTGCCACACACACACTGTGGTTTTATCCACTGGTGAAACCTTCTGCTCTCTGTGGTTTCATCCACTTGCCCCCCTCTCACTCTTTGAATTTGCCCCCTGTGTCCTCCTCTGTGGTTTCCTCCACTGGCGCAAAACCCTCCGCTCTCTCACTGCCCCGCACACACTCTGTGGTTTTATCCACTGGCGAAACCTTCCGTACCTTGTGTTTCATCCACTGTCTTTTCTCATGAACTCTCTGTGGTTTCGTTAACCGCCCCCCCAACCTCTGTGGTTTTGTCCACTGCCTACGCCCCCCCACACACATCACGACAGGAAACAAAAGAGACTTTAGGGCCGGTGGATTCAGCTTTTGTGTAAAATTACTTTTTCATATAAAAATAAAACTCTTTTTAAATAAAAGTTAGAATAAAGAAGAGGGAATAAAAGCTGTATCGGCTATCCCATTGTTTATTGTGGATCTTTTCATTCAAATAAAACTAAGTGCAAATTGTTTGATATCTGTCCAATAAAATTGGACGGCATTGCTCACATCCACTGGTTCTCCAATGCGATTATCTATCATGGTAGAGGTTTCACTTCACTGTAATGTGCAGGTGTGAAAAGGAGGTACACTTGTGCCGCATCCTATAACTGTCTTCTTACACGTCTACATTTCCTGTTCTACAGGGAGACTATCTGCTGTACTTTGTGCTCCTGTCTTGTGAGGCTCTATTGTTTGGCTATATATAGTGTAGCAATTAGCTCTATGTAATTCCTTAAAGGAGTTGTCTTTATTTATAACAAATTGTGCAAGACTATAAATAGTTTATAAGATAATCACTTCTCATATCTAGGCAATCGTCTCAATACTCGCGTTTATAAGTGGATCCAATGCAGTCTGCTGCATCAAATGTGTTCAAAAAGGATCATTATAGTTTATGCTGAGAACTTGCTTATTTCTGTGATCTCTGTTTCACAAAGACAATGTACATAAATCATTTATTTTTCAGTTATGGATAGAGTGGGGAAGGGTAAGAAGGAACCCATGTCAGGTGTTACTGCTATCTGGGACTGAAAAATGTAAAGCTGCATCGCACCCCAATGTGGCGGTAGACCGGGCCCAATAAAATGTAATTAACGTCCTAACTAAAGTCATAAGGAAAAAAAAGTAAATAGTGGAATGCATCGGGATCGGCATATCAGCACTGTGCCTGTCAAAGCACACAGGCAGTCGTACAATTAATGCGGCTTGCTGGTGTGAATGGGCCCTTAATTAGGATTCCACATTCACCAGAGTAAACTCCTTGACCAAAGTGCTAACTACAGTGCTGTTGACCATTCTACTCCTAGCAATAATGCAGCTTGCTGGGGGTAATCAATAGCAGAAGAATAGTACTGCGGTGTAAATATAAAAAATTAACTGCGCCAATAAGCAAGCTAACAGCTACAAGGCACTGGAATGTACACTTAGGCCCCATTCACACTGAGCGACATGAAAATCGCGCGATTTTGAGCGATATTGCGACTTTTTCCTATTGGGCTGTATGCAATCAGGAGCAATATCGCTCGAAAAAAGGGTCATGTAGGAGCGACAAGCTACCTGCGACGAGCTACAAGCGATATTGAGCGACGAGATGTGAACAGCTCCATTGAAATGGATTGGAGAAGCTACATAGAGCGATATCGCGTGGAAATATGAGCGATATCGCTGCAAAAATCGCTCGATAAATCGCTCAGTGTGAATGGGGCCTTACTGGGAGTGTGTATACGTGAAAAATTAATAACTAGATGTGCCGAGCTACTACTACGGTGTGTTTCTCTTCTCCTAGGAGACCGAATCTGAGTAGGTGTGTCAGTGGACAGGTACATTATGCCTTTGGACACTTAGGGGATTATTTATAAAGAAAAATAGCATAGCTATTTGTCCAGGATCATAGGAGGTAAATGTAACCATTGACACTAAGGGGATCCCTGTGGTAGCAATGGTTACATTTATTTGTTAATTTCCTCCAGCATTCTCTAGAATTGTTACATTGCATCTCCTGTTACTAAGATGTTTTATTTTTCATCTTTGGCTCCATCTAGTGGCCATCATGCAGTATTTTCTTGAATAACTACTGAATCAAGAACATTCCACCAGAAGAGAAAATACCATAAGAACATTCAATTGTGCCCCATTCTCACAACACCTACCGTATTTTGCGCTCCATAAGGCGCACCGGACCATAGGACGCAGACGGGTTCTGTGACAGTTGCTGTGACAGAAGCTGCAGTTAGTGACAGCTGAGACAGGTGGCTCTGTGATTACAGTGCCACGGTGATCACACAGAGCAGACGGAGAACCAACGTTCTTCGTCTGCTCTATGGTGAGGTCCTATCCCGTGGTCACTGGTCCCCCAGAGGAGTGGGGGACCCCCCAAAAACCAGGGGGGGAAAACTGCATGTTCCGGCCGTCGGAAAATAGGGATTCGCTCCATAAGACGCACACACATTTTCCCCTCCTTTTGGGGGACAAAATGTGCGTCTTATGGAGTGAAAAATACGGTAATTGTTTTGCACAGAATGAATGTACATGCAGTTTTCTCTGGATGAATAGCTATGCAATTTCTTTATGGATAGACCCCTTAGGCTGGATTTGCATACTTGCAATTGCGTGCATTAAAACACCATTTCAAAAGTATATATGTGTGCCGTGATGCACAACCATTCGTTCTGAATGTCACCCCAACCCGCAAATACAGTAACTGTGGTGTACTGTGGTGCACCAATGATGTAGTGCACCACAGTACACGAATGTTAGTGCAGTTGGGGTGTGTTGACAGCCCTTTCAAACTAAATGGCCTTCCGCAAAGCATGAAGCCACGTGCATTGGCAAACTCAAATGTGTGAAATGGGCCCGTAACAAAATCAGGCATAGAGCAGTCCCTGCTCCGGTGTATAGGTGAACGGATTTTTTTTCTGTGCTGCAGATTAACAAAGGTGCTGAGATTGCAATGGTTAAACTTTCTGAAATGCATCTGTAAAGCTAGTAAAACATATATAGCAATGTTTTTATATCGGAGGCTGCCATTATGCTTTAACTTTTCTTGTTCTCAGTCACAGTTCCTCGCAATTTCCAATTACTGGATGAACTTGAAGACGGGCAGAAGGGTGTCGGAGATGGTACAGTCAGCTGGGGCCTTGAAAATGATGAAGATATGACTCTTGCTAGATGGACAGGAATGATCATTGGACCCCCAAGAGTGAGCTGCCAACTGCTTTCCATAGCGGTTCCTTTTTTCTTTTCCTACGTTAAAATGCTTTGATTAAATTAGATCCTCAGACAAAACATTCTTTTTTTTTAAGTGTGTGTATGTGTATGTGCAGGGGTGTGGAATCCCCGATCCTCTGGTGGACCTGTCACCACGGCACGGGAGCTCACCATAGAGCCCGCAAGGGCCAAATCTGGCCCGATCTCTTCTACCCCCCCAGCTATAAACTTTCTGCAAACAGTCCTTACCCCGTACTGTCAAGCGCATTCCTGCCCTATGCATTTTGAATTTTACTGGCAAATTGCAAGCACTCATTGGTCAGCGTGGTCAAGTGATTGGCCGGGAAGCCAGCTCCTTGCCGATTGGCCGCCAATCAGCACCGAGCCTTCTTCCCGGCCAATCAGGTCATTACGTTGGCATGGAGCAGGCCTCCCAGCCATTCACAATCAAGCCGGCCAAACAACATGGAGTCGGCTTCCCTGGCAGTCAGGAAGCCAGGTAGCATCTCATTACCCGCTGCCTAGCTTCCTGATTGCCCGGGAAGCCTGCTCCATGCCAACGGGTGAGTACTGAAAGCAAAATATTGGTACTCGATACCCAAAAACTGGTATTGGGCCATCCCTAGTTTTAAACTTTTAAAACTTTTTTTGTTGTATTGGGACAAGTAGATTGTCATGAAGGACAAGTAGATTTGACCCCCGCTTTAGCCCTTGGACAAGTAGTTTTTTCAAAAATGTCCACACCTCTGATGTGTATGTATGTATGTATGTATGTATGTATGTATGTATGTATGTATATATTTCACACACACCCATCCATACACACTTATTCGCTATGTCCCTGTGGAGATGATGTCTTACTTCCTGTTGTCACTTGAACAAGAAATGGAGATAAATCTCTCCAACACTGCAAGTGGTGTCAGTCGCACACCATACAGCAAGCTATCCTTCGGTTAAGGTTCAAAAAAGAAAGATAGAAGCTGATTGCTCCAGATTCTGTCTGCTCCACTTTTCATAAATTTGCGTCATTGTGTGGCGGAGCATTCACAAGTCCGTTTCCATTCTTGCAATAGGAAACATGGGTGAGTTCACATTGCTGTGACTGCAATGCTTTTCTTTGTGATGTGGCACCTTTTGACTCAGCATGTTGAGTTTGGCAGGCTGAGCCGCCTGTAAAACTCACCCAATGAAGTCAATGGGACCACGGCTCAATGACATGCCAAGCATTTAGCTTCTAACGGCTTTTCAGAGGTGGCTAAAGTCTGCTGCCCATGTGAACCAAGCCAAACAATGCTTGGCAGTCAGTGCTGATGGGAGCATAGACTAAATTGTCACACCGAAATTATGTAACAAGTGTTGAATGCTCATGGATAATGTTTTTGTTTTGAACAAGTCCAAATAACCTTTTGAACTCCAAAGTCTGATGACTATTGAAAAGACCAGGTTGAATATTTTTCTGACTCTTTGCTGTGTGCTACGATAAAGTCAGTGCTGCGTTCACACCTACTATAATTTATGATCACGTACTCAAGGGTGTATTTGTTGGATTTGTGTAGGGTCATTTCCTAATGATATAAAGGAAGTCACCAGCACACCAAGCTGTTGTATTCAACAAATGTTAATTTTAATGACAACCAATGTAATTCCATAGTAAGTACTTTCTGGGCTGCGCAGGGTCCCCGTCATCAGGCTCAGAATGACCCTACGAGGCCCCGAAAGTACTTCAGTATTTCACGGTGCCACCGTGGTTACTGCAATTACCCTTTTGCATAAATCCAGTAAGGAGAGCAGCAGGATACCTTTTAATTTTTGCATGTTGGGTCATTTCCTTTGAACAATTACTGATATGAAGTAGGCACAGTACAGTGTCATGGTAAATGGTTACACAGGTCTGTATAAGGGAGAATAAAATCATTCACAATAAATTAATTGACATCGAATTGAAGTTAGAGGCATTCAGCAATCCCAATAGATATGGATATAAATGAGACAGTGAACTGTGTGAAAGGTCCCTTCATGAACTACGTGTAATTTTGCAACTATTTGGGATAATGGTTCGGTCCCTCACTTTGTAATAAATTGAGAGTTTGGTTCCAAATACTGAGAACCATGGGTAGCCCTCCAGATGACATAGTTCCTTTTTATATTGTTGTCACCTCCAGCAGCTGTCAAGGGTCATTAGGAACATCGTATGGATGTCTACTGAACATCTCTACCAATAAGTCAGGATGTTTTAGTTTTTTGTGGGTAACTTTTGGGATAGTCCTTGCTATCCAGTGTGTTTTGGCTGTCTTTGCCATTCCTGGGTGCATTATAACCAGACCGAGGCAGGAGAATATCTAAGGGACACAATGGTCAACAGAAACCAGACAATTATAAAGCATAGCAATGTGCTTCACAAATTTGCTCTGTGCTCCACTGGCTTCAGGCCTCCGAAATAATAAAAAACGAATGCACGGCCTTTGTGGGGGGGGGCAGGAGGAGAGGCCAGTCATGTGTCTTGACCGCCTATAATCATGGCGCACTCTATTTATTTTCAGGTGAGTATGACTCTTGTCCCTCTAGACAAATTTCCACTCGCTTTCTGTTCCTGTGAAAACATTTTAAGAGGGACACAGACCGCAATAAAAAGTATAAGTTTTCCCACTCCGTTGAAGTAAAGTGTCATTTTTTTTGCAGTTGTGTCCACTCACTTTCTCTCCCGGTGGTAAATTATCCCGGGGTAGAGAAGGGAAAGAAAATCTCCCCTGAAGGGACACAGACTGGGCAGAGTCTGACACTTTCCCACTCTTTTCAGAGAAGAAAAATGGTACTGAAATTCCACTTTCTATAAGATGAATTCTACAGTAGCCAGCAGATTCTCGCAACTGAGTCCGAGCTATATTGCTATGCATTTGTTTACATTGGAGATCTTTTTTCCCTTTTTTTATTTTCAGACAAATTATGAAAATAGAATATACAGCTTGAAAATAGAATGTGGAGCTAAATACCCAGAAGCCCCTCCTACAGTTAGATTTGTAACAAAAATAAACATGAATGGAATCAATAACTGCAATGGCATGGTAAGTAGGACATAATACAATATTCTGGCTTTTTCTTTGGCCTTAAAGTGACTGTTGCCTTTTTATAAAATGACAAATAAAAAATACCCTGCAAGTAAATTCTTTGGTTCCATCCACCAGCCCCTACTGTGTGCTGTAGTGACGCAGGGGCTGACCAATGGAATTACAGTGTGTGGTGGGGAATGCAGGCATCCAAAAGTGAGGTGGGTGTGAAGATTCTGCCGATGGCAGGTAATTGGGGTATTTTGCAGGGTATTTTGTATTTTTAAAAAGGATTTCTCTAATAATGCTGAACTTTAGGATGCTACATGTTTGCTTTACAAATGTTGGAAGGGTTGCTTTGGTTGAAGCAAGACACAGATTTATGTAGATGTTTCACCAATTTATATATAAAAATAAATGATTTGTAGATCTGGTCTCTGTAGGCTACTTCTCAGTATAGTTAATGCATATATAAATAAAAGCTAGATGTTCCTCATACCTAGTTGATGCCAGAAACCATAGAATGAAGATTTCTGTAAATCAGAAAACCTTCACGCCAGTGTCAGGACACATACAAACAAAAATATGTATTTTAACATAAGTCTTATACCCACAGGCATAAAGGCTAATTCCACCTTTTAGGACAATGTTTCACATAACACCTATATTTAGGGTGTAACATGACACATGGTCAAAGTCTGCATCCCCCCACCTCCAAACTCCTCCAACCTTACTGAACTGAGGGGTTCTTCCCATAGCATCTTTCACCAAGGAAGAAAAACTTGTAGCTCTCAATGGAGCACAATTTATAGTGACATTACTACACTTGTAGTCCAGTCATACCTTCCTTCAGCCCAATACCTGAAGGTCCATACCTTGGTACAGAACTGAGTTGGGAGAATAGTCTGCATAAGACTGTGCATTGCACCTGCAATCCACTGATTACAGTTGCAATGCTTTGTAAGCTCCAATGCCAAAAAAATAAATGCCCAATTTTGTTTAATCAATGTGAATGCACTTTATTTTTTGCAAAAGGTGGAATTGGTTTGTAAACTTGTAGGAACAGTGTGTAAAGGAAGCTTTTACAAAGCACGTGCAAATCTTTCAGCCAGCTTCAATATAAAGGCTTAGTGGATAGCACGTCTGGCTTGCAGCACTGGGGTCCTTATTTCCAATCCTGGTTGGGACACTAATCTGCAATGAGATTGCATGTTCTCGCTGGTTGCATGGGTTTCCTCCCACACTCCAAAGACATGGAGGTTAATCGGCTTCTGTCTAAATTGGCCCTAGTATGTGTGTGCGTTTATGTATGCATGTGAGATAGGGAACTTAGATTGTAAGCTCCTTTAAAGGCAGGGACTGATGTGAATGTGTAGTATGTAAAGTGCTGAATAAAATTGTCAGCGTTATATAAATTCCTGTTATAATAAGCCTTCTGCTATGGTGCGTAGATGTTAAACACAGATCTAAATAGGAACACAGGCTTTCACGTCAAACAAGTTGCTAGCAGGCTTCAGTAAGCTTCAGAACTTCTCGAAACTTGATTAACGCTTTCTGAAGACTGCTAGCAACTTGTAAAGTGATAACCAGGTCTCCAGTTTTTAGATCTGTGTTTTAATGTCTTCAAATTGGAGCTGAAGGTTTCTTTAAAAGCTTTAGCCAAGCTTTCCTGCTTGCTGGTAGGTATGCAAAACTTACCTGTACACACTGCTCTCGTACAAGGACTTAAAGAAAAGGCACACAACAAAACATTGTTTACAAACATGCCTGATTTGCCTGCATGTGTTGACCCTTTTACTGCCACTAATTGACCCCTAATATCACCTTAAAGAGCACCTGTCACCACTAGTATGCTATCACATAGGGAGCTTATATACCCCGCTATGTGATGGCAATTAAGTAAAGAAAACAAAGTTTAAATAAATGTAAACATAAAAAAATATACATTTTTAAAAGTGCTCTGCCCCTGCAAGCACACGCATATTAATGTAAACATGTGTCTGTGTGCCTACGTATGAAAACGTCGATTGCGCAATAGTTCCAGGGCCATCTATAAACTGATGACCTGTATGGGCTTTTAAACCTTTGTCTATGGACAATTTGGGGTACCGTATTTTGTCGCCGTTTCACGGATGAATGCAATTTTTAACCTGGGCATGTTGGGTATCCTATTTACTCATCCTCCGCTCTTATATTTTACAAAAAAAAAAATTATTTCTCTCCCGTTCATTGAAGGACACAGGCAACAGATCGTAGATCCTGAATGGTAGGGTAATATCGCCACCTGCAGGAGAAGGACGCTAGGCACAAAACTAAAGACCAATTACAGCCTAGGGGTGGCCCACTTCTCCATCTGCAGAATCCTTGTGTTCCTGCAGCGCGGGGTGGCTCAGGGGCTGGCCTTGAGTACTGTGAAGGGCCAAATCTCTGCCTTGGTGGTGCTTTTCCGGCGGCCTTTGGCGTCTAATACTCTGGTTCGCACCTTTGTTCAGGGGGTGACGCGCATTGCTCCCCCTGTCCGCGCGCCTTTGGCTCCGTGGGATTTGAATCTCGTACTTTCAGTGTTGCAGGAATCCCCGTTTGAGCCTCTTCAGGAGATTCTGCTTATATCTTTGTCACAAAGTGGCCTTTTTGGTGGCCATTACTTCCGTTCAGCGGGTGTCGGAGTTGGCTGCCTTGTCCTGCAAGTCCCCATTGCTGGTTTTGCATCGGGACAAGGCGGTTCTCCGTCCTCGGCCGGCGTTCCTGCCGTAGGTTGTGTCGGCATTCCATCTGAATGAGGACATTGGCTTACTTTCCCTGTGTCCAAAGCCGGTTCATAGGAAGGAGCGTGCGCTCCACTGTTTGGATGTGGTTCGCGCTCTTCGTGTTTATTTGGAAGCTACGGCTTCTTTCCGCGGGACCGACTTCCTGTTCGTGCTCACGGAGGGTCCTCATAAGGGTTGGGCCGCGTCGACGGCTACCATCTCTAGGTGGATACGTACGGTTGTGACTCAGGCATACGCCGTTAAGGGCGTGAGCCTCCATTTCCTGTCACTGCCCATTCTACTAGGGCTGTTGGGGCTTCCTGGGCTTTCCGCCACGGGGCCTCTGTTTCTCAGGTTTGTAAGGCCGCTACTTGGTCTTCTGTTCACACCTTTGTTAAGTTCTACAAGGTGGACGTGTTAGCATTGACAGATGCTGGTTTGGGGCGCAAAGTGTTGCAGGCGGCGCTTTGAGGGGTCTTTTGGGTGTTTTGTTGTTGCCCATCCCTCAGTGTGTTACTGCTTGGTGACGTCCCTACCATTCAGGATCTACGATCTGTTGCCTGTGTCCTTCAATGAACGGGAGAGAAAATAGGATTTTTGTACTCACCGTAAAATCCTTTTCTCTCCGTTCATTGAAGGACACAGGCCCCGCCCTCTTTATGGGGTGTACACTCCTAACTGCTTGTTACTAAACTGGAGACTTGTCAGCAGGTGGGGGGTTTGGCCACCGGCAGGGGCCGCCCCTAGGCTGTAATTGGTCTTTAGTTTTGTGCCTAGCGTCCTTCTCCTGCAGGTGGCGATATTACCCTACCATTCAGGATCTACGATCTGTTGCCTGTGTCCTTCAATGAACGGAGAGAAAAGGATTTTACGGTGAGTACAAAATCCTATTTTTCGTTAGCGATAGTATGTACAAATTTTTGTTATGAACAAATTTTCGTAGCAGCAAAGTGACATTAGACAAAAGAAAAAAAAAACATTTTTTTTTACAGTCTGCAGAAGAAAAAAAAAGCGTGAGGTTACCCCCCAATTGATACCAGACTTTTGACTTTTGGGGGAACCCCACACACTTTTATTTTTAACTTGGGGGTGGGGGGGGTCTCTCCTATCATTCCTACCAGACCTAAAGGGTCGGGTATGAATTGGAGGGAACCTCACGCTTTTTTTTCCCCCTCTTCTGCAGACTAAAAAAAAAATTCTAATGTCACTTTGCTGCAACGAAATTTCATCCAACAAACAAAATTTAGTCCAGACTACCGCTAACGAATTTCGTCATCGGAAATTCAGATTTGTTTGAATTTTGATTTGCAATTAAACAAATCGCACCTGTCTACTAGCTGATGTCATTGAGAAAATGTAATCGATACCATATTTGGTCGAAGATGTCAGGCAGGTTCCCTGGCTTTTCTGTTTTCATTCCAGCAACACTGGAAAAATCTCAGTTGTGGTGAGTGAATGACAGGAGCAGAATTTGTCATGCTCAATCATTGTGTTTTTCTTAGTGGGTTATAAGGGCATTGTAATTGATGATGAATCTATGATAGTGCACAACAATCAAATATAATATCAACTTGTCTTCAAATGATAGCAAATGTGCTTCCAAATTGGGTGTGTTCATGTGTGCTGTCAGCAGAGCCCAGGATACATGTGTGGGGGTAGCAGGTAGGGGAGGCTAGCATGCTGTTGGTCTTCTGGAAGTGATCAGTATGCAGATCAATATATAACGGAAAATTTAATCATACTCACCGTAATTTTCTTTTCCTGGTTATACTCCATGGCAGCGCTGACAATTGGGTTTAGATCCAATTACCCCTAGTTGACAGGAACAAAAGGGTTAAAGTAAGACATAACCCCCTGCATAAAAGCCCCTCCTCCTGCCGACCTCCCCTAGGGTGGGAGCTCAGCGCCGCAATGGAGTATAACCAGGAAAAGAAAATTACGGTGAGTATGATTAAATTTTCCTGGCCATATCCATGGCAGCGCTGACAATTGGGGATTACCCAAGCCAAAAAGTAAGGGCGAGAACACAACTCCACAGAAACAATATAATTCAATCAAATGTATTACTCGACCTCATGACGAGAAAGCAAAACACTTCTACCAAACTGGTCATTAACTGCGGCTCTGACATCCAGTCTATAATGCTTAATAAAGGTATATTTGGACGCCCACGTAGCCGCTCTACAGATATGATCTGCCGAAATCCCGGATGCTGCTGCCCATGAGGCGGACATGCCTCTCGTGGAGTGAGCCCTGATGACATCCGGGGAGACACTCCTGCCGTTTGATAGGCACTGATGATGGTGCCCACGATCCATCTGCTTAAAGTAGTTTTGGCTGCAGCCAAACCTTTCTTTGCCCCTGCCGGGATGACAAACAGCCTGTCGGACTTCCTACAGTCTTTACACCTGTCCACATAGATTCTCAGACATCTGATTAAGTCCAAACAGCCATCTCTCCCTGCTGAGTTGAGAGCAGGCAAAATGATATCTTGATCCACGTGAAATTTGGTAGGAACTTTTGGTAGGAACCCAGGCACAGTCCTCAGCACTACCCTATCTTCATGAAACATGAGGAAAGGTTGATCAGAACCACAGGCTTGTAATTCCGAAAACTCTCCTACCAGAAGCTAAAGCTACTAAGAAAACAGTCTTATAAGATAACAGCTGCATAGAATTTGAAGCTAATGGCTCAAAAGGAGGTCCAGAGAGAACCCCCAACACGAGAGGAAGATCCCAGGATGGAAAAAGAGACCTAGCAAGAGGATTGACTTTACTCACAGCTTTCAGATATCTCGAGACGTTCTGGTTCTGAGTCCATCTGACCCCAGTGATAACTGATATAGCGGATACTTGCACCTTGAGGGAACTGAAGCTCATCCCTTTATCCAGACCTGGTTGCTGGAACTCCAAGAGGGATCTAGAAGAGGGCTGAGAAAGGTCCACGTTGCTATTTTAAGCCCACATGGAAAAAACATTCCATAATACACTGAGGAAGTGGACCTCTTCCTGGACTTCAAGAGCGTATCAATGACTCCTTGGGAGAAACCTGCCTTTCTCAACCTCTCCCTTTCAACAGCCATGCCATCAGACAGAGACGCTGTGGATTTGGATGCTGGATCGACCCTTGATAAAGAAGACCCGGCGCTTCTCCCTCTGTACCCTTTGGAGCACCAAAATGATAATGGCAAAGGGGGGAAAAACATACGCCAGTTCGTAATTCCATGGATGTGAAAGAACGTCTTGGCCTTCTGCCATGCGATCGAATCCCCTCGACAAAAAACTGCTGACTTGGCAGTTCCTGTAGGAAGCAATTAAGTGCACCTATGGATTGTCCCATTTCCACCTCAGGTTGTTGAAGATTTGCTTTGAGAGAGACCATTCGGTGGGATCAATCTGATTCCTTGCCAAATAGTCCGCTACCTGATTCTCCGGACCCGTGCCTTGCACATTCTGTACCGCCCATATCATGAGAGGAACTACTGTTCGCATCATGCTGCAACTTCTTGTGCCCCCTTGGTGGTTGATGTATGATACCACTGTTGCATTGTCCGCCATTATTCGAACCCATTTAAATCGTATCTGGTTTTGGAAATGGCAGAGCGCCAGGAACATTGCTTGCAACTCCAACAGATTGGACGTTTCGATTCGTCTCGCCATCTCCCAGTCCACACTCCCTGTGTGTATTGGCTGTCCAAGTGGGCTCCGCCCTGAACGGCTGGCGTCTGTCATAATGGTAACCCATGGAATGCTCTCCAATGGGTACCCTTCTCGTAAGTTCCCTTCTTGGGACCACCATCTGCAATAATTGAATTGAAAATGTCTGTGATCGACACAAAACCTTAGGAATTTCTGCTGATGCTGGGCAATGGGAAAATGGAAGTACACATCCTTCAGATCTATGGACACCATCTACATATCTGGTCGGACCACTTGTATTATTGTCCGGAGGAACTCCATTCTGAACTACCTGACTTGTATAAACCTGTTGAGCTGGTGCAAGTCCAGAACAGGCCTCCAACGCCCTGTTGATTTGGGAGTTAGAAATAAGTAGGAATAGAATCCCTGGAACTGTTGACACCTGGGCACCTCCGATATGACATTTTGGAACACAAGGGAACATACATAGTTCAGCATAGCCTGCCTTTTCAGGGAATCCCTGGGAAGTTTGGTCACTAAGAACCTGCCTTTTGGTGGAAAGGCTCGGAACTCCAGTTTGTATCCCTTGGTGATTACGTTCAGCACCCAAGCGTCTGATATCGTATCCATCCAGACAGAAGCGTAACTAGAACCTTCAGGGCCCCAGTGCAAGAAACCATGAAGGGCCCCCCCACCCCAACCCCACGGCACTGCATGGCATTTATTTACAAAGTATTCCTTTGTAATGGTTAATTGTGGCCGTTAATAATATGCCATCCATGGCAGTAAATGATGGATGGAATATTATTAACGGTCACAATTAACAATTTAAGCTAAATGCTTTGTAAATGAATCCCAAATTCCATCAATTATACCCCTTGTACCCCTACCCATTCACTAACCCTTTAGTGAATGGGTAGGGGTACAAGTACCCTTACTAATTCACATGGGGGGCGGCATCTGGGTGCCCCCCTTGTCCCCATCGGCATGGGGACACACTCCCAATGCCGAGGGCAAATGGCCTGATAAGGCGCAGGGAGGGGGGGGGG
>NW_017307684.1:59790-95860 GCF_000935625.1 Nanorana parkeri
TTGTTGCCCATCCCTCAGTGTGTTACTGCTTGGTGACGTCCCTACCATTCAGGATCTACGATCTGTTGCCTGTGTCCTTCAATGAACGGGAGAGAAAATAGGATTTTTGTACTCACCGTAAAATCCTTTTCTCTCCGTTCATTGAAGGACACAGGCCCCGCCCTCTTTATGGGGTGTACACTCCTAACTGCTTGTTACTAAACTGGAGACTTGTCAGCAGGTGGGGGGTTTGGCCACCGCAGGGGCCGCCCCTAGGCTGTAATTGGTCTTTTGTTTTGTGCCTAGCGTCCTTCTACTGCAGGTGGCGATATTACCCTACCATTCAGGATCTACGATCTGTTGCCTGTGTCCTTCAATGAACGGAGAGAAAAGGATTTTACGGTGAGTACAAAAATCCTATTTTTTTCATTTCTTTTGACACATTTTTTGACTTTGTTAAAGAGTTGCGCCAATATCGTGCAACATAAAAATTTGCAACTGCCATCATTTTATTTGCTTTCATAAAATATATAATGTTTGGGGGTTTTAAGTAATTTTCAGGCCTAAAATGTGGATTATAACGTGTGCAAAAAAGTCCTTGGCAGCAAAAATGTTAAAGGAGCCAACATGTTTTAAAGCTATAGTTTATTTTAGGAAGTTCTGTGGTCTATTTATAAATATTATGCTGTTCTCTCCTCTGTGACGCATTCTCTTTGACATGACATTTCTTTATTTTTTTTTAGGTGGATTCAAGAAGCATACCTGTTTTAGCCAAGTGGCAAAGTACATATAGCATTAAAATTGTTCTCCAAGAACTTAGACGCATGATGATGTCCAAAGAAAATATGAAGCTTGCGC
The DNA here is from genome assembly GCF_000935625.1 of Nanorana parkeri. Classification (NCBI taxonomy): domain Eukaryota; kingdom Metazoa; phylum Chordata; class Amphibia; order Anura; family Dicroglossidae; genus Nanorana; species Nanorana parkeri. The sequence continues at coordinate 60,628 of NW_017307684.1, forward strand.
AGCCTCCGGAAGGACAAACTTATAACAATTAATTGATCTGGGAATGTTTCACTACTTCTTCCTAGCCCCCTTCACGAATTTTAGAAAAGGCCTGCAATGTCTAATATTGCATGCCTCTGCCTCTCCAGCTCTGAGAGGGGAACCCCTTTCAGCCCCGACAAACCTAAACTGGGCACAATTTGCACATGAATTCTCATTGTTGGCTTGGACTCCCAGTTTTGACTCCCATTGGTCATGGACATATTATGCAACAGATATGTTGCAGTCCAACCTCCATACACCTGCACAGGAACATATAGGAGTATAGAGGTTGCATTGAAGTGATTTTGCTTTTCTTGTTGTAATATTGCTTGATTGTTGGGATTCACACCTTCTGGGCATTTTATTTTCTTAAAGAGTAGCAGTTCATGTTTTCAAATTTATTCTTTTTTTTTTGTTTTTACGTGTGTTACATTGTCATAAATAAACCTAGGCCTATAGCAATTGACTCCTAAATGATATTTGAATGTACTTTAGAAAAAAAAAGCTTGCTTCCATTTCCTAAAGCCCTGGTGTTTATCAGAAAGTATCATTCAGAGAGATGTGTTCCAAGTTAGAGTGGGCGTGGACAACGGAGTACACAGTGTAATCATATGCTGTAAGCTGTATCATCCAATCATATATCAAGTTAAAAAGATAAAACCTTTTAATCAAGTTGTGCAGGCTCAACTGCTTCCCTTGCCCTCCCCATTCCATATATACCCCCACGCTACTGACCACTTATCAGCTGGTGACCTCCTCCGGCCAAGGGCTATGCTGCCTCCAGTGGGTTTTTGGTCCTCTTCACTGAAATGAAATGCTGATGTTTGGCTTCTCTCAATAAGACCTCATGAAGAAGCCTTCAGCGTGATGGCTTCTCCATTAAGGTCCATATTATCCTTTATGCTGACTATTCATGGGCATGTCTGCCTCCCTATACTTCCCTTTCTTGCTAGTGGCCAATTGTTTTAGGAGGTGTGTTGGAGAGTTGGACCTACTGATCGGTGAAAATAAGGCTTGGTATACAGTTCTTACAGGCAGCTGGGGTCGGTTAGTTAGATGGGGTATCTCGAAGAGTCCCCGAAGCTGTCAAAATATTATGGAAAAGGATGAGAGCACCACAGGTTTGTATCGGGTCCAGTAGAGGTCTGGAATAGAAAGATTGTAAGTGGCCAGGACTGACATAGTGGTCACTTGTGATCTCTTTACTCGTTATTTTATATTTCTTGTTGTCCAGTAAAACAAAATAACTGTAGGCACACAAGCCTTGATAAAAGGAAAGTTGTGAGCCCCCAGTGCGTTGGATATATTCTCTGACTTATAATAAATCTCTAGTGGACTTGATACAAACCTGTGACATAACGCATCTAGTATTTAAAAGGATGAGCATGAGGGACAATATTGGCCATATGTGAACCATTTTAAAACGTGTATGTGTCACTCATGCTGCCGCATTCAAAATATGTCTATTATTGGAAAAGAGAGTCTAAAAATGACCTGTCTTGCCTCCTATGGTGTGACTACACGGATGGCAGTTAATTTGTTTTGTTGCTGTGGGATAATACACCGCTTTGCGCCATTTTTCTAAATCCCTGTGTGTGTCTTAAGGTGCCCTTATACTGGCTGGATTTCAGCTGGTTTTTTATGTACCAGCCGAAATTCGGCCAGTGTGTGAGGCTGTCTGCTTCCTTTCAGCCAGCATTCCTCGATTAGCTGATCGAAGGAGTTGGCTGGAAAATCTTTGTCCGATCAGAGTAGGTAGCCAATGAGCTGCCTGCTCTGATCGGTTATTCTGACAGATGCGGTGGTACCTGTCGGAATACAATGCAAACAGCTGCGATTCCTTGATCGACGCGCTGTTTTTTGTTGCTGGAGGAATCGCATCAATTTTTTCCGTTCAGCCCGCGGGTTGAAGGAAAGAAATTGACAGGTGTATGGCCAGCTTTAAACAAATGAGCTCTCCCTCGTAAAGCAATGTGACTTTTTTAAATGTCTACTATAAACCAGCTATATTTTACATCCTGGCCTGCATGTCTATTTAAACAAACATGTGAATTATGAATTGGTACTATTTACTTTGAGTAAATATTGTAGAAAAGGAGCATTTATGGAAATGTTTATTTTAACATTTTCAATTTCCAATATTTTATGTATGTGACCAAGCCTTTACTTACAATCTAGTTCGCTGGTTTGATACAATCACGGCACAGGCTATATTTTTATGTAAATGTCACAAATGTTAACGTGTAATAACCCAAAATGACTAATCAGTGTTAAGGCATTCAATGACTGCAAGTCCCTGTAGATATTAGATGGTGGGCAGTATAGCCAACTGTCAAACCATCGTTTACAAGAGCCTTCAGTGCCTGAACTTGCATTCTTGAATTGGTCGAGCATGCATGTTTATGCTTTGTGCATGCACCCCTAGTTCCAATAGATCTCTGGGAAGCAAGCTATTGGCTGGAAATATCCAAACTTGGCTGGCCTGCTCTTTCACGGAGTCTGATTGGCTACTGGGTGTTTGCACAGGTTCTAAAGTGCAACTGATTTAGGGTTATTCCCAATACAGCCAAAATCATATGGATCATGTGACAATCTGTAGGGAATCTAGCTTTTACAGTGGCATGTTAATGGCTGATTGGTTGTTGTGGGTTTTTGTAGAAGTTAAGTAATAAGTCTATTATCGTGTATTAGTTTGCAGGGAGCATAGAATGCGTCTCAGTCTTTTCACCTTTAAAGGATTACTTCTACCACAGAAACAAAATCCTTTATCTACATTTTATAAGAGGGAACGTTTTTGGTATCCCTCTTCCTAAGGCATTGGCAAAACTTGATTTGCCTCCATATTGCACCAAGAATTCATAAATTAACAGCATGAGGTTAAGCTCTGTTGCCTTACGGCAATGTTTAAATCCAAATGATGTATATTCACCCTGCTTGGACAAGGAAATCGCATCGTTGACATAGATGATACTTTGAATACATAAACTTTTTATTTGTTTAAGTGTCATAGAAGCAAGTTAGGAGACATTAGTTGTATCCAGGTCTGGTCTTACAGTATTTTTGACGAAGGGCGGAGGGGTGGTTCTGTAAAGTAGCTCCTGTTTGTTAAAATTTACCTGTCACTATAGTAGACAAAGTTGTGTTGTGGGTTGGACCAGTATTTCAGAGAATGTAGCCCTTCTGTTTCTTAGGAGCCTGTAGCATTTTTTTGGCCGGAGGCCCTTGTGTCTCACTGCAATAATGTTCAGGTCCTCCAGTGAACAGAGGTTAAAATTACATAAAAATGGCCTGTGACAGGTTTACTTCCATGTAACAAACAGAAAAAAAATGTTTACAGCTTTTGTTCCATTCAAGTTATAGTACCGCAGACGTATATGAAGAGCATATAGATAATGTGAATCTGAGGTCGCAGATAGTCAGTTAACAGTGTAAATAAAATGTTAAAAGCATGTGCTGAGTTTGTTTTGTTCATTTGAGAGAGAAATAAATCTTCCAAAGGAAACTTGTACTGAAAAAAGATGTAGGCTGCCTTGCTGCACTCTCCTTTTGAAAATGCTGGTTGCTGGGTGTTTTAATCCGAGGGCTACATTACTTACACTCATGCAAAACACACATTCCGATCAGGATCTCTGCCTTCACTAGCTCCATGCTTGCCTCAGGTCAATGGAAACGAAAGAACTTGGGTTTTTAGTTGGAGATCAGCAATGAAAGCTTTCCTTTTGCATGTGCTATTAGTAGATCTATGCCCTGTGATGTGTACAGTTGGGTCTTCACACATCATTTCTATTTTGGGCAGGATATTGCTAACAGTCATTGTTACAGTGAACGGTTCCAAAGAACAAGCCCCCTCAGTGAGAAGTCCTGCAATCTTTCTCATTTTACCCAACACTGATCATATGTGGGTACTGTGATGCAGAGCAATTGAATACCACACAGTGCCTGCATAGTCTTGCCAGTGACATCTAAGAGCAACATGGGACATGAAAATATGCATAGAAGTACATTACCACTAAACAGTGCTGGGCATTCCTAACCCAACCACCAATACCAAAGATAGAGTATCTTTCCTCCCAATGGCAACAGATTTGTCCTTTTAATTGACCCTTCCTCCTCCCAGTAGCAACATATACTTTTTAATTTTTTTTCCCACTGAAACTGGGACATTTTTTACTTCCATTGACAATTTCCAGGGGAATTTTTTGCTCTCACCAATGTTGGGGCTTTCATCCTTTCACTGACCACTGATGCAGGGGCATTAATGATTCTCATTAAATAATGGCACTGAAGCATTTTTAGTCCCAGTAATATCCAATGCTGGCGTGTTCTTCCCATTGAACACCAATGATGGCACATGCTTACTCTTACTGACCATGGAAGTTGGGGTTTTTGCGCTCCCACTGGTGCTGGAACATTCTTCTGACTACTAGCACAAGGGCATTTTTCCACCTGCAAACCACTGATGCCACAGCGTAACTAAAAATAAAGATAATTTTAAGAAATAGCATTAGCTCATGTTCATTCCGCTGGTTATCTGGTGGGGTAGAGTCCATTACGTGCTCTATTGATAGGCCAGGATAATTTTGTTCCATCTAACCGATCAGTGAACTGATGAAAAGCAGGATCTCCATCGTGTCACCGATGGGATACATTGGGGATCCTGCTTTTACTGTTACAGCATGTTTTGGAAGCAGAATACTAAATAACACTCTATACATGCCACAAAATCTTGGTGGTTACAAACCGTTAATAGTTACAAACAAACAGCTAATGGTTACAACCTAAAGAACAAATTGTAGGAACAGAGCACATTCTTAGTAAGGATGCATGTAAAACAAAAACATTGTATGATAAGGTGAGTGCCAATGTTTAATTTTATGTATGGAAATCTCTGCCTTAAGAGTTTGGATGGTCAGGTTCCTAAGACTTTGCAAACAATCTTTGTTCGTAAGGAAAAACTGGTAGATGTATTTCACCCAACCTGCAAGGTTGTATCCCTAAAACATGTCCTGGTAGACTTGTAGGATTGTGACTGCAAAGTAATGAGACCTGCAGTTCTAAAGGTTATCAACATAATTGTGATCCATGAGGCAAACTTTTTTTACAGAGTAAATTTTTCTCAATAGCATTCTCCATGGGGTATAGCTGGTACTTAATGCGTTGCTGCAGGTAAGAGTTGGCATTTTGCAACCTGCAGTCAGCTGAACAGGCTTGGCTATGTTGATTCTCACATAAAGGAGACTTGCATCCAAGATATTTCCACCAGACAAGAGCTCCAAATACAGAGGAAACTTTGTGATAACCCAGTTTGTCCCAAACAGGTGCTCGCAATCATCAGTTTGGTTTTGAGTGTCCAAAAAATGTGCAGTACATCTGCTTCTTTCAGGGAAATAGGGAGGCAAATCTCATTTCTGGTCCACTATATTTCCAGGTCAGTGACTTGGAAGCCAGAGGGTCAAAATACCAACCAGGCAAATAGAATTTTCAGGAGGAAATCAGCAATGGCACCCCCCTTATGTCTTTCAGTATAGGTTTATTTTACATGTCCCGATGGTCCCTTGCCTTGCTTTCACGATGTGTTGCCATTGGGGTCTTCAACCGGTGACCTGATGGCTGCCTATGTATTGAGAAGGACCTTATAAAACCGCAAGTTACTCTTTTTGGACACTCTCGGGGACCTGTGGTTGGGGCTTATACCAAAGTCAAGGCCTTACTAGCAAATGGAGTGCTAATTTAATAATCTTGGCAGTGCTCAATATAGCCGTGATGACCAATGAGCAGACATAAGCATAAGATCAATGAATTAAAACAAACATAAATCTACAATATCAAATGCTGCTAGCTGTGAACCTGCCATCTGTAAACCTCGACTTCTAAAATTAAAGCTGCATGCAGCACAACATCCTCTGCAGTCCTTCATGTGAAATTGCTTTCAATTTGTTAGTGAGGCCCAGAAATACTGGACTATAGACGTAAGCCCCACCCACTCACTGCCCACTGGGGGTGTCGGGGCCTACCCCCCAGTCCTCACTAGCAAACGCAATGATGACCTGGGCTGCACCCAGTACAACAACGCACAACCATTCATTATAAATAAGTTTAACAATTGCTCTTACTGTTGTGTCAATATCTGTTTGGAGTCTTCATCCAGGTGACAAGCCTTGGCCTTTTTAATCTGGACCCTGAATGGGGAGCTGTGTTTACTAAAGGCTCCTTTGCTATCCATCTTCTTGTAGAGTACAAATTGATGTGATTGGGTATATTGAGCTGCTAGCCCTGCTACCATTCTTTGTACTAGGGGTGCTGCTGCTACATTCTTAGAAGCAGCAATACAAAAAGACAATAAAAAAAATCTGAGACTTATAAACAAATGTCAGTGAATAAATAATATATAAATCAGATGTAAAGTCTGTCAATGTTCATAACTCTGAACATATGTCCATATATAAACAGCATTAGTGATGAATATTTCTTGTTCCTTCACCAAATGCACCACACCAGATACAGGGGTGCTCACCTTATTGATAGACCCCAACAAAAGGTCAAATCGGGCAATTCCCTTCTTAACCAGAGAAGGGGACCCTCAGCTCCAATCGCTCACAGATGTCCTCTAATGATGTCAGCAGGCAGATCTGTATAAAGGTGCCCATACACCTGCCGATTATCGTATCCCTCAGCGGGGAGGGCTTCCGATGACCGCAAGAACGATCTGCCTGTCCAAGATGGGCAGGTCGTACAAAATTTTAATGACCTTACAACCATCGCTCAACGAAAGTTGTGCGATGGTTGTAAGGTGTATGGCCACCTTTACACTTCTTTAGTGGGAAAACAATAACCTCCAATCTTTATCGAACCGTAACCCTCCTCAGTATAGAATGTCAATACCAGGATCGTGTAATCCAAAAAGAGAAAGCAAACACCATCGCGTGTACCATCCAAACAGAGTATGATTTATTAAAAGAAAATGACTCGCATAAAAGCAGTGGTAACACAGCGTGGAATCTCTCTTAGGAGTGTGTGCAGGAGTCTCAAATGAGCGTGACCGGCGCTTCTAATGATCAATGTGACATCAGATGTTGCGTCTAGCGCGACTTCATCAGGGATGCATTTGGAGTCGAGGGCCCCCTCCCCTGGTTAACTACTTGAATGTCACCTGGGGACCCCAAAAGAAGCTGATGAAGCAGAGATCTGCTTCATCAGTTTCTTTTCTCTGGCTATAGCAGCCAGATGACTGCCAGGTGAATGCGGAAGTGATGTAATACACATCACTTCTGCATTCACAGCCCGGAGGGAGACAGCAAGAAGCTGATCTCTCTTCCTCCTGACGCCCTCCCAAGCCGGTCCCGGGCCGCGGATGGGCTAGCGGATCCTGGGATTGAAGGTGAGGGGCCAGGAGGGGGGGGAAGTGCGGCGGCAGCAGCAGACGGGGGGCAGGGGGAGCACATCACAGACGAGCACATATGCACGATCAGCTGGCTATAGAGCCGCCGATCGGGTATATGTTAAACAGCCGGTAACGGATCTCTGCAGTGCACAGGTTTTTTCTGTCCGTGCGCTAGGGGGCGCGTGCGAGCAGAAAAAAGATGCTGCCTCGAGACAGCAACCCGCTAATGCAGCAGTGCCGTCGGTCCGTTTTTTTTCAACGGGCGGACGGCAACTGGTTAAGAATGGAATTGCCCGATTTGGCCTTTTGTTGGGGTCTATCAATAAGGTGAACACCCCTATTTCCTAATGCCTACATGGCAGCATACAATGGGTATGGCTCCGCCCCCAGCCCAATCACAGGACCAGTTATACTATAAATTTAATCCCGCCTCCCAAGGCCACCATTCTTTTTTCTGTCCTCACTGCTCAAGCCGGTTATACTAAGAATATGTTTGAGGTTTTTTTTTGCCCTCACCTTGCCGGTTTCTTCTGGCCTGCCGCACAGGTTCAGCCTCTCCTGTTGCGAAGTTCCCTTTGTTCAGATGGCTAAATGGAGTCTTATAAGGGAAGCCTCCCCCATAGCCTTGGAGTTGGGGTGCAGGAAATGGTCTCTTGGGGTCTCTTCATGTTCGGATGCTTCCTCCATCATGGTGGCAGGTTGAACACTTGCTTAGCCTCCTGGCCTTGTGACTCCAGAGAAGAACTGTGACTCAGCTGCATCATCAGAAACTATGGTTGTACTGGGATGATCACATGCATGGACAAGATGACTAGTAGGATCCACTCCATTTTCTAAAATGAGTTTGTTTAAGTAATACATGTGCTGCTATTTCCAATAGCTTTGCAGTGCTGCTTTGCTCTGTCCTAATCTTTCTGAATATCTGTTATGTCTGTAGAGCTATTCAGTTTTACATGCAGGGCCGTCTTTAAGGCGGGGCAAAAGTCATTGTTGTGGGGCCCTGTACCCCATAAACTAGCGCTAGTGAAACGTTTCTGGACCAGCCGTCTAGTCTGCACTACCCCTTTCTGACGCTAGAGGGCAGCCGCCTCCTGTCCATATGTGCAGCAAAGATCTCTGCAGCCCGGGATATCACCTCCCACTCAGCAGAGGAGAACGATAACTTTTGCACACCCTGCTTCATGGTCCTGCCCTCTTCACTCCATGGCTGCAGTCTCAGCCTCCCCCTGTCCACGGTGAGTCCACATGGCTGCTGGGTTGGGCTTCTATCGGGGGGGGGGACATTTTTGTTATGTCCGTCCCCTGGTGTCATTTTTGTTCTGTCCATGGCCGTTGTCATTATTGTTATGTCCATCCCCTGGTGTCATTATTGTTATGTCCATCCCCTGGTATCATTGTTATGTCCGTCCCCCTGGTGTCATTATTATGTCCATCCTCTGGTATTGTTATGTCCGTCCCCCTAGCTCGGCCAGATACCGCTCTCCAAGCTCTCCGGGATCTAGTTTGTGTACAGCGCCAGCGTGATCGGCCCTCAGCCTGCTACTGCGCATGCACAGGATTTCTGATTGAGAGCGCTGGGCAGTCTGCGTGTCCGCAGTAGCAGGCTGAGGGCCTATCACGCTGGCGCTGTACACACAGGGGAGACGTGGGCAGATCCCAGAGATCGGTGTCTGCCAAGCTGGCCGAGGGACTGGTATGGTATTGACTACTAGTGAGGATCTATGTGAGGGGAATGAGATGGGGGAAACATAATTACTCCAGGGGACATAATAATAATAATGACACCAGGGGACACGCTCAGGTGTCATTATTATTATTGTTGCTATTCTGTACAGTGGAAGTGGTAGGTGGCGAATTATCCACACATTTACCATGAAAGTAGAATTATGGGGAGAGTGAAATGCGCTCTTCCCCCTAGTTACTGAAGCTGCCACAGGTTGGCTCTCTTGATCGAGAACTGAGCAATCACATAACGCTGATCACTCAGTTCCCGCACTCACTCTCTCTGCAGAGAGCGGTGACTGTCAGTCACGGCTTCCCTCAGGAATACCCCCCCTCCCCTCTCTGATCCTCCAACGCTGACTGGAGGGATGGATGTGGCGGACACAACCTCTAGAGAGATAGAGTCAGCTGTCAATCAGGTGGTGGGGTGGATCTGGACAATATTTTTTGGATCTATCCCAGCTGCAGCGCTGCTCTGCTCTGTCAGCATATAGCGGGCAATATTGCATGAGGGGCGTGGTGGGGGGCCCAAGAAAATGTTTGCCCGGGGTCCAATCAATATTAAAGACAGCCCTGAGCCTGATGTCATACCTTCTGTATTCCTCCCCTGCACATAAAGCCCCCTATCATACCCTCTACACTCCCCTACTGCACATTCTGCCCCTGTCATACATTCCACACTCCTCTCCTGCACACCTTGTGCATGCTTCTCCTGCACGTACTGCCCCTGTCATAGCTGTCCCGCTGTCATGCCTTGTAGACACTTCTCGTGCACATACAGCCCACTGTCATAGCTGTCCCACTGTCATGCCTTATAGACACTTCTCCTGCACATTCAGCCCACTGTCATAGCTGTCCCACTGTCATGCCTTATAGACACTTCTCCTGTACATACAGCTCACTGACATTGCTGTCCCACTGTCATACCCTGTACACACTTCTCCTGCACATACAGCCCACTGTCATAGCTGTCCCACTGCCATACCTTGCAGACACTTCTCCTGCACATACAGCTCACTGTCATAGCTGTCCCACTGTCATACCTTGCAGACACTTCTCCTGCACATACAGCTCACTGTCATAGCTGTCCCACTGCCATGCCTTATAGACACTTCTCCTGCACATACAGCCCACTGTCATAGCTGTCCCACTGCCATGCCTTATAGACACTTCTCCTGCACATACAGCTCACTGTCATAGCTGTCCCACTGTCATACCTTGTACACACTTCACCTGCACATACAGCTCACTGACATTGCTGTCCTGCTGTCATAGCTTATAGACACTTCTCCTGCACATACAGCTCACTGTCATAGCTGTCCCACTGTCATACCTTGTACACACTTCACCTGCACATACAGCTCACTGACATTGCTGTCCTGCTGTCATAGCTTATAGACACTTCTCCTGCACATACAGCCCACTGTCATAGCTGTCCCAATCAGTGGTGTATTTTGGTTTTGTGCTGCCCTAGGCAAGATTAAACTCGAGCACCCTCCTCAATCTAAATTTGCCCCACCCCATCCTGTTTAGGACATTTTGCGCAAACCTGTCAGTCACTGTATACAGCGCACACGGAGTCTCAGCAGAGCTGTGCATGGTCTCAGGTGAGCTGTACGGGGTCTCAGGAGAGCTGTGCAGGGTTTATGGTAGGCTGTGTGGGGTCTATGGTGGACTGTGTTTGGTCTATGGTGGGTTGTGCAGGGTCTCAGGAGGACTGTGCAGAGTCCCTTTGCCTGCATTCATGTGCTGCTCCTCTTACCTGCAGCTCGAAGTGCCATCTGAACCAACAAAATACATTGCAATCCCCAGCCTGCTTGTGACATCCCGCCATCAGATCACATGCTATGGCCAGCCCCCGAACCACCCGCTGCTTCTCCTCCACCTTCTGTACAAAGCCAGCTGGACCACATCTCACTGGGCCTTCCCCTCCACCGGGCAGCTCTCTAATTAGGCAGACTTGCTACCCCCTAGTTTGCCTCATTAGGCAGCCGCCACTGCCTAATTCTGTGCCGCCCAGCCTCGGCCCACTGGGCAAGTGTCCAGTATGCCCAAAGGCAAGTCCGGCCCTCTCCGCCTCATTGGTTTGGGGCAGCGTTTTCTGCCGCCCCGCTGGAAATTGCCGCCCTAGGCAAATGCCTAGTTTGCCTTGCGGTAGATACACCCCTGGTCCCACTGTCATGCCTTATAGACACTTCTCCTGCACATACAGCCCACTGTCATAGCTGTCCCACTGTCATACCTTGTACACATTTCTCCTGCACATACAGCTCACTGACATTGCTGTCCCGCTGTCATACCTTATAGACACTTCTCCAGCACATACAGCCCACTGTCATAGCTGTCCCACTGTCATAGCTGTCCCACTGTCATGCCTTATAGACACTTGTCCTGCACATATAGCCCACTGTCATACCTTGTACACACTTCTCCTGCATATACAGCCCAGTGTCATAGCTGTCCCACTGTCATAGCTCACACACTCTTCTCCTACACACACTACCCACTGTCATAGCTTCTGCACTCCTCTGCTGCACATACTGCTGGTGTTGTACCCTCAGTACTTCTCTCCTTCACATTATTTATTATTGGTATTTATATAGTGCTGACAATTTATGCAGCGCTTTATATTGCACATTTACATCAGTCCCTGCCCTCAAGGAGCTTACAATCAAAGGTCCCTATCTTATATGCATGCAAGGGCCAATTTGGACAGGAGCCAGAGTCAGAGAGGAGCCAATTTGGGAGGAAACCGGAGTACCCGGGGGAGAACATGCAAATTCCTTGCAAATAGTGTCCTGACCGGGACTTGAACTGGAGACCCCCAATGTGCTGCCAATACGTCTACAGTGACTAAGCAGATGATATCATTGTTAACTTGTTTACTCATGCTTTGTTCCTAAGGTCAGTATGAAAACATTACATACATGTGTGTACTGTCAACATCTGTCATGCAGGTAGGCTGAACCTTCTCTGTCAGTCACATTTACTGTAAACAAAGGGCGATCTGCCAGTTATGTGATGTTAAGGTAAAATAGGATGTATCTGCCAAGACTTTGTGGAATATTGTGACGTGTAGTATGAACTACTTTGGGACGTTTTGTAGGGCGTTTTCCATTGGGATACAGCCAAGTAGCCTTTGAAATCGCGCGACGGTCGCGCAACTTTTTTACCGCGAATCGCGGTAAAAAACCGCGCGACGCTCGCGCTTTTGCAACACGCCTAGGTGTGAACCCAGCCTTAGACCACAATAACAAACTAACCTAACACCCAAAAATTATATTCATGTTGAACATAAGACATTTGGAGTTTCCAACTAACTGAATTATAATACATAGGGGCGGTTTATAAAAAATACCAAATAAACAGTAATATTGGTAATAGCAGCAAATTAAAACACTTGATTTTCTAAATCTGCAGTAGAATATGCTATCTGCCATGCTGTAGTTACAAGTAACATCAGTAGTTCCTGCTTTTTTATGTATGAAATGTGGTTGCCCATAAGAAAAGTGGATGTCCTTTTTGTTCATTTTGGATAGAGTGGGCAAGGATTAGAACCTCTGTCAGGTTTTTGTTTTTTGCTGTTCCTGTCCCCACTGAGTAGGGCACAAACTGAGTTAAAACCTTTCAAATGATAACACAGTCAGTAAATTAAAAGCAAATTACAAAAAAAGAGCTGACAGCGGTTAGAATCCTCCCTCACTGTATAAAAATAGCAATTTTAATATTGGCAAATGCCTTTCAAGCAGAACAAAAATACCCTTGCAGGGTTTCTCACACCGCAAAAGCTAACTGCTCATTTTTCCTAGGGTGAGAGAAATAAGGTGTAATACTTCCCTTGTTCTCCACTCTGGCAGGCTCCCTCCATCTGTGTGACCGGTCCCACGAAAACCTCTTCTCTAAGGAGCTCCTGACTGAGGTCACACCCCTGCTGCTAATAGACTTCCATTGTATATGATGAGGCCAAGGCCTTGCCTACAGCCCGCATCTTCAGGAAGAAGATTAGAATGCTGAGCCTGCCAGAGTGGGCTCTTCATCTCCCCTACTTAAAGTAGTATTAAAGTCTCAAACATTTGTTCAATAATGAATCCAGTTTAAAGAAATATATATTGCCCAGAAAAGTATTTCTTAACATTTTTGCTCAAGCACTAACAGTTATCATGTTTCTGAACAGCTCCAACTCCCTCGGCTTGACTTCCCTGGATGTCATGTCAAGTACAAGATCGCAAAGGACAGAGCAATCTCCAACAGCTTTCCATTTACTAGCTTGGAGTAGAGAGAACCTTTTCTGTCAGCCACATTAGTGTAACAAAGGGGCGATCTGCCAGTATTGTGATGCTAAGGTAAAATAAGATGTGTCTACCAGGAAGGCTTTGTGGAATATTGTGAAGTGTAGTAGGAATTTTAGCTTTAAGGACCACAATAACAAACTGACCTAACACTTCCTCGGGGAAGGAGGAGAAGGGAGCAGGGGAGCTTACTTTACACACAAGGGTGTCTTCATAGGACCTTGTAAGGGAAAGGAGTTCCCCTAAAACAGGAAATCATTGCCAGTGCTCAGGAGACTCGATGATTCTGCAGGGCTAAATGTACCGCGGGGGAAACAACTTGTTTCTTTACAAGTGATCTTGGCGATGTCAACAAGATCACTTGTAATTAGACTGCAGGCTGTCCATCCTCCCTCGCCGCCCCCCGCACCTACCTCTGCATGCTGCACCGTCTCCTGGCTATGTCCTTTCCTCGCTGGCTGCTGCAGTCTTCAGGATGGAGAGTGGAGAGCAAAGCGGCAGGGTTAAAACAAGTAAAAAATAATAAGTAAGAATAATAATTAAATTAAAAAAAGAAAGTAAAAAAGAAAGAAAAAGTAAAAAATATAAAAAAGAAAATAATTATAAATTAAAAATAATAAGATAAAAAAAGAAAAAGTTAAAACATGACAAGATAAATAACATTTTTAAGAAGTAAAAAAATAAATACAAAAATAAAAAAGTGATAAAGTTTAAAAAAAAAGAAAGAAACAATAAAAAAATAAAAACCAAACCTGCCACTCCCACTATCTGGTTGGCATTCTCCATGGGAGGGGTTGGCGGGGAGGGAGGCGCATCGTGGAACCAGGCCTTGGAGCAGCAGGGAGAGTAAATCTGGCCCTGACGGTGATCCTAGGTTTACTGGGAATGCCCAATTATTTATGAAGGAAATTTGCTAGCACTTAATTGCTAAATTGCAGTTTCTATACATTTGGTAGATAAACCCTATTGAATCATAAATTGATTTGTGGACAAGTATGTTGCTAGACATACAATAATATACTTTATTTGTAATACAGTGAAAATTCCAGTCTTTCTGAATTTCAGTTTCTCCATTTATAGTGACCCATTCCTCCAATTAATCAGGTTTTTCATTCCTGTTTTGAAGTCTATTAACCAGATCACTTCTTATCCTTGTAATGTCTCAAAGAAAATGGCATCCATGGTCCACAATAAAAAGTGTAACTGTACTGTATTTTTACTGTCCATATGGATAGTTGTAACTACATACAGTTACTAAATATTTTAAGTCTGTATAACTATATTCTTTATTATGCATCTATGCAATCTCAAACACATAGCATTATCAGAATAGCTCAACTAAAGAAGGGTATACATGGGTAGATTTTCGAACGAATATTTGTAGGAAAAATCCTGTCGCAATGTTCGATAATACCATCAGAGGCTTGGCGATTGGCATTCAAAATCTCCTTTGATGTTCATTTAACATTTGATTTTGGAATGAATGAGTTTCCTGAACAAAAACCACATCCACTTTAGAATTTTGTTAGATTGAGAAAGTTTCTCCAAAATGTTCCTTCATATTTTCTGTCACTGAAGTCAAAATCGATCATCGATTTCACTGCATCAACGATTAGAAAGTCGAACAAACGTTCCGAAATCGAAAAGACCACAGTCACTGCCATACTCTGATTTATGCAGTTTTGTGCCACAAACTATAAAGAGTATAGCACCCTGATGTGTATGTGATGATAAAGTTTCTTCTAAAAGTATCAAGTCTAATTTAAACTACTACATAGAAATAGAGATTCAAAGCACTGAATAGGCTGGGGAGGGGAAGTAGAGGGACTAGACCAGCAGGCATTGTCATACTGCGCTAGTGTTATTACTTTAAACATGATGAAATGAAACTTAGTTATTTTTTTACCCCAGGAAAGATGTTGATGGATCAACACAAGGAGCTCACGAGAATGTTGTATTGACTCCGGAATAAAAGTTCTGAAAGGAAATATAGCACAAGAAGCAAACTGCACTTCACCTCATACACCATGATTTCAGGTAACCCTATTATTAAAATACATAGCGTAAAACAGTAATTATTCCAAAATAGCAGCTTGTAGATATGTTATGATTAATCATATGCGGCTGGATTTTAATATTGAGAAGTATATTTATACCAGCAATCTCTTCTCTGTATTCCTATCTAGGCAGTTTAGAGTAGAAAAGGTCACACGTAATCATTCTTGGCTAGTAATTATTGGTGTTATTTAGTTGTATTTGGCATTTTTACATTAAAAAGGCTTTTTGTACACTGGAGAATCAACTCACTAAAATTGTTATTGCATTTGTTATTTTACCTTTATGATAATGTCCTCATAAAAATGTTCCATTTATAAATATACATTTTACACAGGTGTGAAATTGTCCACATAAAATGGCTGTTTCTCTATTAAGAATCTCTACTTCTCATGAATTAGTATTATATTTGTACCTCAAATGGCTCCTTTTTTTGTTGTCCTTAATAGACACCTTAAATTATTACTAGGAAGAATAAAGCAGAATTTTAGGCTCCTTTTACACCATGTCTGAACCAGATGTGGACCAGATCTGTTTCAGATCAGTGTATTTTGTATGTGTTTTGAATGCATTCCAGTGCATTTGTGTGCGTTCCAGCCTAGCAAAAATGTTACTTTTTTTAACACACTGGAACACAATGCATTTGTTTTTTTCTGTGTTCGAAAGTTCGAATTAGAACCGAACACAGGGGTGTTCGGCGCATCACTAATTCTGGTCTGGATTTGGTCCGGACATGGTGTGAAAGGGGCCTTAGATGGATTTAGTCTCTTTGCAAACAAATAAGCAAAGCCTGGTTCCTGCAATAGAAGACACTAAATAAACGTACTTTTCCGGTTGGTGGTGAATTTCATGTCCACTGTTGTGAAGCAGTACAGGCGTCTGCCAGATTCCTCTGCATTTAATGCTTCCAGGAGTGTTGAATGGCTGCACCCCCCACCACTTGCTGTGGTACCACCTGCGAGCCCCTACATCACTACAGGACTCAGTAGTAGTTCTGCTTTAAATTACAGGCTTGGGGATGCCTTAAAGCTGTACATGGTGACCAGGGCTGTAGCTACCACTCGCCCCAGGCGTAGCTGAGAGGGGGTGCAGCCTGGCTGCGCCCCCTCGCCCTGTTGCCATGGCGAGCACAGGGCACCATTGGCAACAGGGGCGCCAGGTGGTCAACACAGCCCCGACTCAGCAGGGAGAAGAGGAGCGGCACAGGCTCCAGCTCCTCCTCAGATCCCCGCTGCTCTCCCCCACCTGTATCTGCAGTCAATCTCTTTTTCTATTTTAAAAGGGAAATGTCAGGGGTCTGCTTAGACCCCTAATATTTCTCCGAAGCCCCCCAACAGTAAAAAACAAAAACAAAAAAACAACCTCCCCTACCCCCACACACACACTCATGCACACATATTACTAGACATGTGCAAAGACTAAAAATTAGTTTCGGACGAAATGAACAGAAACTAAAAATTTTTTCATTCGTTTCGTCAAATGAAACACATTTTTATGCTATTTTGGATTTGGCCGCCAGCACATTCTGCGCATGCACGCCACCATTCTGGAGGCGGGCGCATGATTTCACATACCGCACATGTCTGTTGGGGGGCACAATTTTCTGTTCTTGCCTTGGGCGCAAAAGGAGCTAGCTACGGCTCTGGTGGTGACAGTGACAGTGTATTATGGCAGTACGTATTTGACTGTGAAATGTTTTTTTTTTCTAAAGCAGCTTGACTACATCAACAGTATTAAATTAGGGGGGTTAAAACCTTTATCAGCTGTTTATTGTTGTCTGCATGCCTACTGTAGAGATTGACCCTCACTATTTTTTTAGTGACCATTGTCATTGCAACAGAAAATTATGGGAAATGTAACAGTTGCCATCAAAAAGCAATAGAGGGTAAATGCCACAATGTTGATACCTTTTCCAGTAATAACTGTCTTTGCGGGTGTTGCCCTTGATTTTGCACGTTTCCTCTCACTTCCTGTTATATTTTCAGAATTGTAAGTGAAGATAAATATTTCCAATGGGACACAGGAGGAAAAAAAATATCTGCCAGTGGTTTTAACCAATGCATATTCTCTCCTAAACAAAAGAAAACAATTTTGGCTTTAGATATACTTCAAAAGCTTAACACATCACACAAAGCACAAAATTAATCTCTATGGTGTCTATGACCGACCTGAAGCGAAGTGAGGCGAACGCTGTTCGTATATTCACTTCAGGCTTCACTTCACTTCAGGCTGGTACGGCTGAAATCAGCCGTACATCGGGTGACTTTGCGTGGCTTCTGGTCGGCTGAACATGCTCAGCATGTTCGACCGACCCGAAGTGCAGAAGGAGTTTGACTCAGCCGATCCAACATCTGGATCGGCTAAGCCGAACCTCCGGCAGGCTACTTGCTGCTGTTCGGTCTATTCTTATAGATGCCGAACAGCAGTGAGTGAATAGCCAAATGCCGCTGGGTGGCATTCGGCTCGGCTATTCTGCTCGCTCCCTCTGTGGGACCGAGCAGAACAGAAAAACTGTTAAAAAAGTAGAAAAAAATAAATAGAAAACGATTGTGTGGAGCTAGCAGTGACAGCTAGCTCCACCCAATTGTTTTCTATTGGCCGGCGGTTCTGCTGCCGTCAAAAAAAAAGAAAGAAAGAAAAAAAAACATTTTCGCCATAGGAATGCATTGCTAGATTCCTATTGGCTATTTCAATTTGCAATAGCCAATAGCAAACTAGCTACTACACCCGCCCTCTGCTGCTGTCAATCACTAGTGGGGACCTGATGGAGAACTGCAGCAGTGGGCGGGTGTAATAGCTAGTTTGCTATTGGCTATTGCAAATTGAAATAGCCAATAGGAATCTAGCAAGGCATTCCTATGGTGAAATGTTTCTTAATTTTTTTTTAACGGCTCCGTGTCAGAATAAAAAAGAAAAAGCAGTGTTTCTCTCCTGGGCGGCCGGGAGCGGGAGACTCCCGGAGAGCCCGGGAGAGTTAGGCTGTCTGGAGATCAGTGTCCCTGGTTAGCTGGTAACCAGGGACGCTGATCTCTCTGCAAGTGGCTGCACCCAGCCGTAAGATCACGGCTGGCTCCGCAGAGCTGTCAGAAGCAGGCTGTCGCTCGGCCAGCTTCGGCTTTCACCTCGGCTCAGTCGAGCCGAAGCATATGCCTTCGGCTCAACTGAGCCCCCCAGCCGACTTCGGGAGCTGTACGGGCTATAGCCCTACTGAACCGAAGGGGTCCTAGGGCCGAAGCTAGCCGAAGGATCAGCCGAAGCTACAGCTAGATCCTTCGGCTGCTTCCTGAATAGAGCCCTATGTGTTCCATGGGAATGAGCGATTGCCCCTGGTTGTTTTTATATTTCACTCTAGGGGAAAAAATTGTCAACTTATCTTGTTCTTTTGCAGTATGCTGGAGGTCTGGATACAGGCGAATCAAGAGTTCATACCCACGAGCCCAGTAAGTTGAACTGTGAACCATAAATTATTGGCTAGGAAGCAGGTAATAATTTAGGCAGGCAGTTTAAAACTGCTAAATAGAGTACAGCATTTACATTCACTATCTTTTGTTCTCTTCTTTTATTTGGTTCTCTATTTGTGCGGAAAAACATGATAAGTAGTATACATATATGTTTTCTTTTTTTTCATTAACATCAAACTGTTATATTTTTGATCTTATATACTATGTTTTTTTCGCCAGTTAAAAATATATAGATTGGATGAGGGGGGAATAGGTTTTAGCCTTTTAGTATATATTTATTAACCCTTTCATGACTGAGCTAGTTTTCAGGTTCTGTTCATAAATGACTGACACACTTTTTACATTTTTGCTGTGTGATTCTTCCACAGCAGTAATATACTTTCTTACTAAATGTACCCACACATATTATATATAGTTTTTTTAGAGGACAGATAGGGCTATATAATTATATCACATATGTGTACCTAACCCCTCACTTAGTTTGAATGAAATAAAAAATGAGGAAAAAAACTAGAAGAAAACACTTTTTTAACAAGTTTTGATTATTATTATTTTTTAGAATTTTTTATATTAATTATAGTATAAAAAATATATTTATATATAATTTATATTTTCCTAATTTTGTTTTACACTTTATTTAATTTGTTTTTACTGCTGCTTGATATAAACTTGTCAGTTTATATCAAGCAGTCACTATGACTGCTTGATAAATTAACTTTTTTTTAAATTTTTGGCTATTAGACTGATCCAAACTTAGGAACAGCTAATAATAACCTTAGATACTGATCCTGACTTTAGTCAGAATCAGATCTCACTAAAAGCTCTTTAATCGTGCCTAGACAATCAGAACTGATACATTTCACTCAAAAGATATACATCGTATCTTTTGAGTGAAATGTATCTAAACATCGGGCTCTCGAGCTGTCAAAACAAATAGCAGAGAGGTGAGTCACTGCTACCTCTCTGCTATTTTCAGCTGCCAAATAAGGGATCGCAAATTGCAGTCCTGTATTTGCATGTAACGGCTTCATTCTTTCATTAATGAAAGGAAGAAGCTTTTACAAAAAGCTTAATTATTTCCTTAATGAATGCCTCAATACTGAGGCATTCATTAATGACTGGTAACCGCTGAGAATCAGCGGTTACCGGCATTACAAAGCCTGATATAACTCGTCACGTACAGTGTACGTGGCCAGTCATATAGGCACAAAGTGCCGGGACGAAGGGGTTAAACTATCTAGAGTATAAACCTTTTCAAAATGACATTTATCTTACACTGTAACAATCATGATACCTTTGTGCATACATGCCAATTGAACACGCTCATATACAATACAGTTGAATGTTTTCCCTGTTCTAAATAAGTCAGTGTGCTTGCATTCATCTGGCCTCATTTGCGCTTTAACCTAAGGCCACAAAAGTACATCTGCTGCTTGCTGGCCCAGAATGACAACCATGTAACAACGCCTACTGGTGAATGAAAATAGCCACAAGTGGGTAGGCATGGATAATACTCAAAACTCCAAAACATTATATAGTTTCTGAAAATAAAGTACCTGTGGAATTAAAAGATAGTGGCTGCACGTTTTATGTCACATAATATTTGTGCAACCTATACTTTCAGTAAATAAATACACTTAAACTAATTTTTGTACACATAAAAAAACACAAATATAAGGTTTTTTTTTTTTTACACGGCAGATCTCACACCATAGATCAGAATAAATGCACGGCAGACCATAGACCAGAATAAATGCATGGTAGACCTCACACCATAGACCAGAATAAATGCACAGGAGACTGCAGACCAGAATAAATGCATGGCAGATCTCACACCATAGACCAGAATAAATACACGGCAGATCTCACACCATAGACCAGAATAAATGCACGGCAGACCTCACACCATAGATCAGAATAAATGCACGGCAGACCATAGACCAGAATAAATGCATGGTAGACCTCACACCATAGACCAGAATAAATGCACAGGAGACTGCAGACCAGAATAAATGCACGGCAGATCACACACCATAGACCAGAATAAATGCACGGCAGACCTCACACCATAGATCAGAATAAATGCACGGCAGACCATAGACAAGAATAAATGCATGGCAGATCTCACACCATAGACCAGAATAAATGCGCCGCAGACCAGAATAAATGCACAACAGACCTCACACCATAGACCAGAATAAATGCACGGCAGAACACAGACCAGAATAAATGCACGGCAGAACGCAGACCAGAATAAATGCATGGCAGAACGCAGACCAGAATAAATGCATGGCAGAACACAGACCAGAATAAATGCATGGCAGAACACAGACCAGAATAAATGCACGGCAGAACGCAGACCAGAATAAATGCACGTCAGGAATTACTAAACCCAGCAACTGTACATGACACAGATCTTAATGATTATCGATCACAGTTTCAGTGCCACATAACCCATGTGGCACTGAAACTGTGATCGATAATCACTGGAGAAAAGCGGTAATCCAACCTGACCACTGCTGAAATCTGTATTCTGATCAAATAACTGTTGTTTTCTATGTGCCTGTTTTTTGTTGTTGTTCTAAGTCAGTCAGTTTAATTTTAGCTTAAAATAGCTGGGTTTAACAGTGCTACAATACAAGTGCTAATAATCACTGGTTCCACTAGTAATAGCCACTGACAGCCACCTCTTCACCATCTCAGGGGTCTTTTCTCACCTGGATGTGGGCACTCTGTTCAAAGGCCAGGGACAGGGCCAGACCCCTGGAACTAGGGAGCTGGAGTCAGTCAGGACTCAAGAGCAGCAGGAGATAGGCCCCGCCACCCGTTGCTGAGGAGACCCAGCTGTGTTAAAACAGCAACGGCAGAGTCTGATGGGCCCGGGGACACATGCTGCCTGAAGTAAGTGAAAGAGTGAATGAGCAACAGGGGGGCGTCAGTGACGGGCCCTCGGGCAATGCCCGCACAGTCAGTCCGCCCTTGCATGCGCATTCTGGGGCATCCTTATGTGTATGTGCACTGGGACAGGAGTGTATTATGTTTTATGTATTTTTCCAACTTTTTAAAAATAACTTTTGTTATTTTTTGTATTTACTTTTTTATTATCACAAGAGGGCTGACAGGCCCCCTATGTGATAGTATATTGTGCATTAATAGGTCTGCTTTGTGGTGACATCAGATACCTTATAGACCCCCTGATGTCTCCTCTACACTTCTTCCAAACAAATCAAGTTCTGACAGTCCTTGATTTGTTTTACATTCATGACCATCGGCTGCCAGAATTTTAAAGCTGGGAATTACAACTTGGGTCACAACTCAGTTCACTGATCCTTCACTCGTACAACCTGAACACTGCTCGCTATCCTCAATTCCTGGCGTTACCCGCAAGCATTACTCGGGCCAGGACAGTTCTTGTAGAACGTTGCGGTTGTGACTGGGAACTCTATGAGGGGAATTTATCAAAGCAATTGCGACAGTTTTAGCCTCTTAGATCATTTTTCTTTATGTGCAAATCTGTCTTTCAACATGTGCCCATGTTTTCACCTGAGCTTGCACTACTTTTTCAAATGCACGTGTTTTGCACTTGTTTTCATCTGCACTTGTTCTGGGCTGTCTGAAAATTGAGCATCACCTTAGAAAACAATCACAACTTAAGAAGTCCCCATGACCACTTCTTCAAGAAGCGACAGTTAAGCTTTTTGCCTGGAGTTACAAGTCTTCTTTCCTGGAGTCTGATAAACCTCATTTATCAACAACATTACACTAGCATCATAAATCTGGTGCAAATATATTCCGTGCAAGTTGAAACACTCGCAATTGCTATGATAAATTCCCCCCATATGTCTAACAAAAATGACATTTATTATCAAGGCTTAGACTGCAATGATAAATAAGGCGTAAATAATGTGAAAAATTTGTCACTTAAAGAGATAGGACAGAAAAGTGGAGCAACTCCCTTGATAAATTCCCCTCACTGTGCTGGAAGGTGTCCCTCTTATCTGAGAAAGATGGGGTGTATGAAAAAACCAATGAGCACTGACCTGTGGGCCCAGACAAGATTAAGCCTTAAATAGTCCATTGGACACCAATGCCAGCTGAATACATGAACTGGGCATTCATGTATTCATGTGCCTTGATATGCACCCCTGATCTCATGAAATGTAACATACATACAATATAAGTTTACTTCCACAGATCAGATGGATAGATTTTTTTTAATATTGCTTCACACCTACAACATGTTATTTCCTCACGCGACACAAGTACAACTTGTGAGCTGTGACTGACTCATAAATGCAGCGGTGTAGGTTTATGACTTGAAGATGCAAAATAGTAATTTTTTTATTTTCAGTAAACACACTGTATCGGATCATGTACATACGGTAGTGTGTGACTGGTATGATTTATGGCACCCTCCGACTGTGTTCTCCACATCAATGTTTTGCTTTCAATCTGATGTGTAGAGGAAATCATTGACTAGTGTTAAATTTAGAAGACTGGAATACCTAGAAGACACAGCAATGTGCTATGTTTAAATCAGGATAGGTGATTTACAAAATCTGGAGCAAAGAATATTGAAGTCATCACAGCAAGCATTCCCAGCTCAAAACTTAATTTTTCTGATGTTGCTTAGATGAGAACAATAACATGTGGTAGCCCCCCTGGCTGACAGCTCTGTTTTTCCTTGCTACTATTTTTATTAAAAAAACACAAAAATACCAACACAAATAAATGTGTAGGCAGTGTCAGTGCAGGACAGCCTAGCTGGCTGTAAGATGAAGTGGGTTAGCAATTATATATACTCACTTTTCAACGAATTGCAATGTTTATGTAGAAATATGTTCAGAACTATTTGGCCTCTATAGTTGTCTGCAGCGCCATTTTGGAGAAGTCTGGTGTCCTGATAGGACACGATATCTCAGGAGATTTGGTCGGCCATTTTTGTTTTTTTATAGATAAGGAAAGCCCATCCGCGTTTTGGGCAGAACACGTGTGAACGTAGACACGGACAGATACCCAGCCTGTGAGGGAAAGTTAGGGGTATTCAGGGAGAGTGTTCCGGCCTGTTAGGGATAGATCAGGGTTCCTCCGGAGTCCTGCATCGGGAATCCAAGTCGGCTGAAAGACTCCCAGTTGCCTGTGGCCGAATCAGTATCGCCGCTTTGAGTGCGGGAAAAGTGTATCAGACTCATATATCCCTTCGCTGAACGAATACTGCTGTTGCCGGGTAACGTGTTGTAATCACCAGCCTCTGCAGATACACATTGTGTGCTTGGGGTTCATACTTGTGCCAGTAAGTGGGAAGTGTCTACAGTGCTGCTTCATCAAATCACCGTTGATAACGAATGTGACTGTATAGGGTATCTGTGATATATATACCTGAAGGAAAACCGATTGCACTACTGTTGTACATATCCTTCTTTGTTACCACCTCTTCAGCAATAAACATTACCTTGGTTATAAGACTAATACCTGTGATTCCCTCTGTGAAGCCGCCACACCCTAACCCCGCTAACAAATGCATAGTATAAATTAGGTGCAGTAACCTATAGAAAGAATTGAGAAGTTATCCAGCGATCTGACTGCAGTAAACGGAAGTGGTTGCTATGGGTTACTGGTAGTTGTACGCTGTCATTGCACTGCCTTATTAAAGGAGAACTATGGGGTCAGTGTTTTTCCCCATAGTTCTCCTTAGGGTAACGGGAGGACACAAACTAGCGTCCTCCCGTTACCCTAAGCTCAGTATACCGCGAGCTACAGCTCGTGGTATACTGAGACGCCGGAGCGGATCCCGACCTGGACTTCGGGATCCGCCCAGCTGCGTGAGTGACAGCTGGCTCTGACTATCTAGAGGCAGAGCCATCTGTACCCGCCCCCTCCCCCGTCCGTTCTGCCAGTCAGCGCTGGCAGATCGGAGCGGGGAGAGGGGAATCCAGCCCCTTCCCCTGTCACGGCAGAGAGCCGTGACAGGATCGAGAGGTGAGCGAACCCGGTATGTGTTCGCTCACCTCCCGATCTACTGAGCCGACCTGTGACAGTCTCATTGTCACAGGTCGGCTAGAACTATGAGGTGAGTGGAAATCACTCATCTCATAGTTCTCCTTTAAGATAAGCCTGTATATAATGTGTAGGAAATTCACCATATCTGACCATTTCACTAACATGGACAGCAAAATGAATGATGAATTATTCATATATGAAGGTCTGCCATTCTAAGGCTTCTCTAAGGCCAATTTTAGCAGCAGGCGCAGGATTGAAATACATCCCTAGGGAATACAAATGTTCACAGTGCCTGACCCTTCTTGGTATGCCTAAAGCACCTAAAGCACTTCTTGTAATGCCTGAGGAACATTCAGTGCTCAGAGAAGTGTCTGTGAGGATTGACATTTGTGGTCCCCAGAGAGAACAGTTTTCTAATATATCTGGATCTTGTGCCTAACACCGTTAGATACACAGGCACTGAGTCTGCATGTGATGAAAGATGCTGCATTGTAAGGTGTATGGCAGCATCACATAAATATTATGTGTCAGCACAGCTGTTCTGTCAGCAACTGTCTTAAAAAAGTTGCTTATTCAAGTTAAAATGACAGTGTTGCTAAGTCCTCGTGCACACGGCAATGAAAATACACAAGTTCAGGTGCGTTTGGAGCTAATTTCTAAACACACCTGGATGCAAGTACTGTTTTTCTAAGGCTGAATGCACACCCACATGTTTAGCAGCGTCTAGGTGCATTCAGTCTAGCTGAGTTTACGCAGACAAGAATTTTCTGAGTCATGGGACTATTTAGCCCGGTTATACGGAGCTAAATGCGGATAAATGTGAAAAAAAGCTGGCCATACACTGTTTTTTTTTTATTCCATTCAACCCGCCGGCTGAATAGAAAAAAACAGAAATAGAAAAAAAAATAGAATAGAGCTTACGAGCATTGATCAAGGATTCCCCACTGTTTCTTTTGTATTCTGACAGCTGCTCTCGGCTATTTGCATGAAGATTTTCAGACTGGCTCCTTTGATCAGCTGATTGAGGGATGCCGGACAATATACATGTGGAATCTCTATAATAGCTCTTGCCTATTCTGGATCTGGACACATGCCTTCAGCTGTCAGTACAATACTGATGATAGGGATGGGCTCGATGTTCGAGTCGAGCATGAGTTCAACTCGACCACCGGCAGTTCGTGTGTTTGGCGAACACGCGAACTGTCGGAGCTCCCCACAAGGCACTGTGCACCCTACAGTGCCTTGTGAGCCCTGATTGGCTAAAGCACTCTGTAAGAGCCATGATTGGGCAAGTCATGATGACTTTGCCCGGTCATGGCTCTCCTGTCAGATGCCGGACAACTTTAAACAGTTGGGCGGAGCTAGCTGTCACCGTTAGCTCCGCCCAATTGTTTATATGTTGCCGCCACATGTCAAAATGCCATTCTGTGGCGGGTGTTCGTCGCAAGTGGACGGGACCGTGTTCGGCGTTTAAAAAAATAAAAATAAATTTTATTCATTTTTTGTTTTAATTTTTTTTCCCGTTGAGTTGTCGTGGATAACCCTGAACGGTGGATCCATTTTTGTTTTTTACAATAAAAGATTTGTAAAAAACTTGTCTTTGTTTTGTTTTTTCATATTAAGGATTTTTTCAAAAGTCTGGTCTTTTAATTTACAATTTATTTTAACCCTTTAGTGAATGGGTAGGGGTACAAGTACCCCTTACTCATTCACAAGGGGGGGTGCATCTGGATGCCCCTTTATTAAAGTAGTACCGTGATGTGAATAAGCCCCCGGCCTGCACCCCCACAACCAACGCCCAGGGCTTGTGGGGAAGAGGCATGGGGACAAGGTGTTTTTGCATGGGCAACCTCTCGTCCCCCCCTTTCCTGCCCTGCCAGGCCTGTGCTCGGATCAAGGGTCTGGTTATGAACCTTAGGGGAGAACCCCACATCTTTTTCCCCCCTTATTTTTGAGGACGGGGTTCCTCCTTAAAATTTCTACAATTCTACTGTTATGACTTTGGGGGGGAACCCCACACACTTTTTAAATCTTTTTTTTTACATGGGGCCCCTCCTAAAATTCCTACCAGACCTTAAGGGTCTGATATTGTTTGGGGGGGGGGGGCACACTTTTTTTCTTCTTTTTAAATGTCATTTTTTTTCTTTACAAATGTAATTTCCCCCCAGGCACGATATTTAAAGGAAATTTGTATCTTTATTGTTTCACTTTAAGTGATGCTAAAATTACTGCTCCTTTCAAAACGGTATTTTTTAAAAGTTGTTTTTTCATTGATACATGTTCCCCAGGGCAGTACCCGAATTCCCATACCCTTTTTATGGCCAATAATTGCAGTGTAATTGCATATAAGCCTTAAAAATGGGGTCAATTGATTTTGCAAGTTCTAGCCCCATAGACTTGCTTTGAGCTCGAGTTCGAATTTGAACTTTTTGCATGTTCTAAAGTTCGAATTCGAACAGAAGAGGGGGGTGTTCGGCCCATCACTAATGGTAGTCACAGCTTTTGTTTATTTAACTTTAGGTTTAGCCCAATCAGGTTCATGTCATGATCCTCTGTAACTTCACCTATGGTGTCCTCGCAACCATGCACAAAAATAACCTCTATTTCTAGCAGGCCCTCTTTTGCTTTATGCTGCCTACGCTAATAGTCATCAAGAGTTTGGCCAGCCCTAAAGGCATTCACAGACACCAGTAATGAACACAAGGAGTCCAGATTGTGGTGAAGTAGCTGCTGCTTGTACTTAACTTAACTTGACAGAGTCCATCTTTAGCATGCAAGCCTGAAAACACTTTCGCTTCAGGAAATGTATTATATGAACGTTTAGTGCCTTATTCAAATCGTTCAGATCAATAAAAGCTAGCAACTTGCCTGGCTTCTTAAAGTGACACTAAACTCAGGAGTTGAATCTTAAAAATGCATTCAAGTACCTTAACTATTAACAAAAATTTAACTTATTTGTGTATAACCCAACTATAGATCCTCAAATCATCTCTGAATTGATGCTGACACTGTCCTTCCTTCTGGGGGTGGCTACTTTTGTTCCCCATGATCCCTGAGTGTGTTGTAAAGTAGCCACCACGCCAAGCTCGCTCCCGTTATGGACTACAATCTCATGTTTTGGTTACTGATTTGTGTTGAGATTGTAGTCCATCACAGGAGTGAGCTTGGAGCGATGGCTACTTTACAACACACACACAGCCACCCTCCAAAAGGAAGGACAGTGTCAGCACCAAATCAGAGATATGTTAAGGATCTAAAGCCAAGTGATACACAAATAAGCTAGATTTTTGTTAATAGTTAGGGTGCTTGAATATATTTTTAAGATTCAGCTTGAGTTTAGAGTCACTTCAACTGCAGTCTTGTATAGCTACAAATGACCAGCAATGCTTGGAATATGCTTGCTAGGGCCCAGGGGCTCTTTACATCTATCATGTACCTGCCCTTTCTAGTATCCTGCTAAATCCTGGTAAATATGCAGATCTGCAGGTGAAAGGCCTGAATTATCTAGATGTAGCAAGTAATACTGGTATAATACACAACATTTAATGAGTCACATTAGCAGAAAACAAAGAATGTCTGGGGAAATGTTTTCTTTATATGTAAGGTATATTGGTGATCTAACATGTCCCTAAGAAACAGACTCTGGTTTTCTAGTTTTTGTAAGATTTTCTAGTTATTGTAAGATTTGTGAATACAAGTATTTCTTGAGGACCACTGTAGACTTTTTCTGCTATGAATTATTTAATAGGATTGTTAACAGAAATCCATGGAGAGAAATGCATGTTTATGCCTAAGGCAAAAGCTTTGGGTCACCACAGGGAGTAAATACTTTAAGGTAAAGAAAATTATTTCCACAATAGAACCTGACAGGTTAATAGTTTGCAACCACAGTGAAACTGACAGGATACAAAACAATCAAATGATACATGTTTTTTTCTTTTCATGACGATATCTCAGTTTCCTTTCCCCCCGTTGCTAGACATTATTTGCATCAGCATAGAATTCTTATACTACTTCTATACATTTTATAGAAATGTATAAAAGTATTAGATAAGATTTATTGTACACAAAATTGCGAATCACCACACGAACAAGGACACCACACCCCTAGGTATACAGAATACAAAAACAAAATAGAGAAATGGGGCTTTAAAAGTGTCATTTATCAAATGCAAGGAGACCCAGTTCAAAATTACACAAACAAGTCGCTTAATGTATAAAAATATGTATATTCTTTATTAAAATACATAATTAACAAAGATGACAGATTAGCGATATCATTTAATGGTACAAAACCTCCCTGGATCACATATAGATACATACTGTGTATATGACAATAACTTATTAATATATATCTCCTTAAATATCTCTTTATATAATTGCATAAATAATATATTCATCCATAAATGTTCAGTAGATCTATGATGTGTCCAGTTTTTGGCGTGTTTCGCTCAAGGCTTCATCAGGAAAATAATCTGAGCCGACCTGTGACAATGAAACTGTCACAGGTCGGATCAGTAGATCGGGAAGTGAGCGAACACATACCGTTGCTCACTCACTTCTCGATCTATCCCTGCAGAGAGCCGTGACTGTCACTCACGGCTCCCTGCAGGGATTCCCCTCTCCCCTGTCCGATCCTCCAGCGCTGACTGGCGGAACGGAGGGGGGAGGGGGCGGGCAAATCCAAACAGTATTGTCAGCATCCGTCCCGGCTGCGACGTCTCAGTATACCACGAGCTGTGGCTCGCTGTATACTGAGCTTTGGGTCACGGGAGAACGTTTGTGTTCTCCCTTGACCCTTAGGAGAAGTATGGGGAAAAACCCTGACCCCATAGTCCTCCTTTAAGCAATAAAACAAAACTATAGTGTATTGTTTTACAGAAAAAGGCATACATATTGTAGTGACTCCATGCACTTTTACTAGGCCATGTTGTTATGAGAGACAAAGCCAAATTTAATTCCAAAAATAAGCAGTAGAGTATATTTATTTAGATGAAAAAAGCCAACAAAGTGTTAGTGAGATTCTATACACACTATTTTAGCACTATCACAAGGTTGCATTTTGAACAGGACACTCACCAACTAGCTTTTAATGAAAACATCAACAGTACAGTTTATTTATTTCACTGGACAAAAAATCCACAAACTGTCATAGTGCCTACATTGGTACATTTGAACAGCCATTTTCTAATTTCTTAACATTACAGTGCAATTTATTCTCAGAACATTTTGCCCAAAATACGCTGACAAATAGTTGGGCAGAAAAAAAAATCACCACCTGGACCTGAAGCCAAGCAAATAGTAAAGAGTTATAGGGGTCAGTTGGTAAAGTGCCTACATGAGTATACTGAATGACCACGTTTTTTCGTCATTGTTTTTTTTCCCCCTGATGGCATGGGCATATTCCAAGATAACAATGCCAGGATTCATCATGCTCACATTGTGAAAGAGTGGTTCAGGGAGCATTATACATCATTTTCAAACATAGATTGGCCACCACAGAGACCAGACCTTGAGAATCCCCATTGAGAATCTTTAGGATATGCTGGTGAAGACTTTACTCAGTGGTCCGACTCTCCCACCATCACTGCAAGATCTTGGTTAAAAATGAATGCAACTCTGGATGGAAATAAATGTTGTGACATTGCATAAGCTTATTGAAGTGATGCCATGGCCTATGTGTACCATAATCAAAGCTAAAGACGGTTCAATTAAATATTAGAGTGTGTGACTTTTTTTGGCCAGGCAGTGTATTTTTGTGCCCACATACCCAGCATGTAATTATATGTACCATGACCTAAGTAGAGCAGGACCCCCACCATCCAATGAAAAATCTAGAAATCACCATCAGAGTGCAATATGTTAACAGCAAAATTCCCCCAAATGTTTTTATGTCCACATGACAAATATTTAATCATTTTTTTCTAGGCCCTATTTAGAGCAGGATCCCACCATTCATTCAAACATCAGGAAATCAACATTATATTTACATTATTATACATTATAATTTCCCTAAATTATTTTTGTGTGCATGTGCCCAGTATTTATTCATTTGTACTAGGCCCCATTTAGAACAGGACCTATGCCAGCCATTTTTAATTTATGGATTAAAAATAGTAGGATCATTTATTTTCCTAAAACAATCCCCTAGAAGATTGTAATGTCTATGTACAAAGTATGTAATAATTTGTACCGGGCCCCCAATTTGAATTAGGCCATTCCCAGCCATGTTAAATTCAAGAAATTAACATTATATTATGTGCAATATATGTAAACATAGAAAGTTGTTTTTAGCTATGAGCACTGAGCACCAGCAGGAATATCTAATGTTCTCTGCCTTCTGTGAGCTATCCCTAACTGCTCCTAACTAACTACTCCTAAATACTTCCCTACTACTTTTGCAACACACATTGAACGAAGACTCTTGGAAACACTGACTTTTATATGAAGGGGGCTGGCACATTGGCAAAACCCCTTGATTGGCCCCTGAAGCCACCTGACCACAATTCAGGTACCAGAAAGTGCATTATTGGTAATGGTTATGCTATGGCAGTGAATGATCTCAATAGTTCAATTTTCTCAGACTGCGAACTCATGGTCGACTCAAACTCGAAGCTCATCCCTATTGACTAGTAATGTTAGACATTTTGCCAGTTCACACAGCTGTCCATTTTCAGAATGAATATCCCTCTCCGGTGCTGTTCCCACCACACTGACTTGTCTACACACAGAACCAACACTCAAAGCCATGCGTGTCAGCTTATTTAACTTTTCATTAAGCTTCACAAGGCAATCTGACTGTGTAACACAGTATCTGACCTCACACATGCTGTCTAAAGCCAATACATTTGTCTGAATCAGTGTATCACATACACAGTGAATAAAATATACATTTCTTTGCTTTGTCACACTGCTTTCAGACTGCTCATATCTTTTTAAAAATCTTTAAAAAGTGATCTCATACAGGGCTATATCAACGCTATTTAAGCCCAACTCTATCCAACATGGTTATTTCATTTTGGATAAGGCAGGGGTAGATCCTATGTTTTTGCCCCATAGCTCTGTGTAGTTAGGCTTTAAAAGAACTTATGGAAACATTGGTGGCCTGGCTGTCTCTGAGATGCAGAACTGGAACAAACATGCAGATCAAGAAAGTAAGAATTATGTCAGAACTCCTAATCTGCCTACTTGTTGCACAAGTAACATAGAAACTACTGAACAGAATGGCTGATCTAACACCTGGGTAAAAGATGTGTGGTCCATGTGTTTCTATATTTTTTAAACTATACAAAAAGTTGTCAAATTAAATGGGGAGAGATGTTAAAACTAGGGTTGCCCAGATACCAAGTACAGTACTCGATACAAGTACAAGTACTTTGAGCTCCAAGACTACACTAGAGAAAAATTCTACAATTAGGAGGCAGCTGTCATTTGTAAGGAACAAACTGAGCTCCAGGGATTTGTACATCTCTGTTTTAATGTACGATTTAGTTTTTATAAATATAAATAAAGGGATGTACAGATACCAGTTTTGCGAGTACTGGTACTTGCTGAGTACTTAAAAAGTACGAGTGCTGATACATTTTTGTTTATTATCGTGTGACAGTTTTTCTAAAACAATACAGACTAATGATTTCAGGACAGTGGTGGAGCGCCAGAGCCCGGTCCCAGCTGCAACCACTACAACCCTGATAGTTCTCATGAAAATGCCAAGTATCTGCACTGGTACTCGAAAAGTATCTGTGCATTGTGTGTCGGTGACAGATGGTGTTGAAATCTCCCCACCCCTACAGTATTTAGATATGGTAATTCCAGTTTAACTTTTTTATGCCACATGAACCAGTTATCCTCTCTGTCCAAGATGTGCAACTCTCTATCCTCAGAAGAATGTCTCCGATACAATCTCTAACCCAGCAATTTGACAGTTCACGCTCTGTAACTCGAACATTTTACACATGTCCAGACTTCATGGTACCAAGGAATAGGAGTTTGTAATTCGAACAAACTTTCACAGACCCCTTCTTGATCTTGGACAATAAACATCTGCCTTGACACATTCCATGGTGACTGCATTAGGACGACTAAGTTACCTGTGTGGCTCTAAATGCTGGGGTATGTTCTCTACATTAATTAAAACTGAGAAAGCGGCTTTGGTGAATAGTGAATTATCTTCATACATTACAAAACCAATCCAGCTGGATGGGACTAACTACTACTAGGCATTGCATGACCTGAATAAATGAGAACCTTCACAGATACGTATCTTACTCGTTCACACTTGGGCTAAACCAATTTTTTGGCATTTGAAGGACTTATTCTGGAAATAAAAGTACTATATCATGAATCAATTTCATGAAGTTATTAGAAATGCTGAAAGAATGTGGGCAGATTTTAAATACAAAGTTTATGTCAAGGTATCCATCCTGTAATCCACTAATTATCCTGTAATTACTATTTTATCTTCAAATGTATAAAAGCCTGACTATTATAAAACAAAAGCGGCCAATCCCAACACTTAACTTGTGTTCATAACACGGCAAAAGAGCTAATTAGTCTCTGCTTCACTGATGACTTTGAGGCATATACTGATTTCTGTTTCTCTATGAAGTTTTGCTAGCTTGGTCAAGACTAATATAGAGGGTATTCCCTAGAAATAGCATATGAAAACTGGAGATTATGTCTTTGAAATCCAGCAGGAAAGAAAAGGCTGAGGAAGTAGAAGATGGGAATAATCACAGCGATTCCGTTAACGTGTACCACCAGAAAAAGGAGCTTCCAGCAACACATGAAAGCCTGGACTATCTACCTTCACACAGTGAAGTCTATAAGACATGGCTGCAAGAAAATCCACACAGGTAATATAGATGTTAATCTAAATGTTGATTCTTGTGGCCTTAAAGTGACACTAAACACAGGTGTTAATCCTTAAAAATGCATTCAAGTACCTTAACTATTGCATACAAAAATGTCTCTCATTTGTGCATTATATAGCTATAGATCCTCACATCATATCTGCATTGGTGCTGGCATGGTACTTCTTCCAGGAAAGGGGCTACTTTTGTTCCCCATGGTCCCTGTGTGTGTTGTAAAGTAGCCGTGAATCCAAGCTCGCTCCCGTGATAAACTATAATTTCAATACAAATTACTAAACTAAACGGGAGATTGTA
Source organism: Nanorana parkeri (assembly GCF_000935625.1). NCBI lineage: Eukaryota > Metazoa > Chordata > Amphibia > Anura > Dicroglossidae > Nanorana > Nanorana parkeri. The sequence continues at coordinate 94,724 of NW_017307684.1, forward strand.
GTCCATCATGGGAGCGAGCTTGGAGTGGTGGCTACTTTACAACACACACAGGGACCATAGGGAAGAAAACTAGCCACCCTCCAGAAGGAAGGACAGTGTCAGTGTCAGCACCAATTCAGAGATGATTTGAGGATCTACAGCTGAGTGATACACAAATAAGGTACAGTTTTGTTAATAGTTAAGCTACGTAAATGCATTTTTAAGATTTATCTTTTTTTAATTAAACTATTCTTTAGTTTAGTGTCACTTTTAGAAACTGCTAGTAGGCACCTACCCTACATATATAATTGTTTCTGAATGCTTTAAGTCACTCCTGTCTAGAAAACCTCATTTAGAATAGCAACAGGCTCATTAAAATGTAACATTGAATATTTTCTTTCTGATTCAGCTTTGTACATTACTGTAAATATACAGCATGTGTCTACTATATCAAATAGTGTGACTGTTTCTTTGTGTTATATACTGTACACCAAAAAAGGTCTATCTTTAATAGTGTAGTAGCACTGATTGGAGGCTGTGTGCTGCCTAAATAAATGTATCTGTCCATGTATGGTTAGGATTTTTTCTGATGCACATCAAGCAGCTGTTCAGCTGTTTTTGAATTGGTTACTCTAACACTTATTTTCATTTTAAATCAGTGCAACCCACTTGTAGACACATAGGTAATCAATAAACTTTTCACACTCTAACAGATCAGACTGGGATCGCTGGCTGATGATGGCATTAATTGGAGTTGTGGTGGGCATATTGGGATTCTTAATGCATCAAATTATTGACACTCTTTTTGAAAGGAAGTGGGAGCTTGTTGAACACTATATCAAGGTGAGTGGATATAATTAACTCAGAACTCTATTTTTCCCCAACATAAGTCCCTGGGTTTATCACTTCTATGTAAGGTTGTTTAACATTACATTTATACTGGGGTGCTGTGACTTTATTGAGTGTATACATTGAAAAATAATTCCTTATCTCCAGTTTATGAGGTCCTAGACCGCAGGGCCTGCTTGTCCCCTACTACCTCCATGTGCATGTCTGCCTCTCACTTTACACCTCTCTCTCATTGTAGTATATTTTTGTGTGGTGAATGGAGTATCTAGCTTTTATTGAAACTATGTGGTGTGCGTGTGTGTGTGTGGG
>NW_017307684.1:95956-103873 GCF_000935625.1 Nanorana parkeri
TCTGTGGGGTGTCGGGGTGTGTGTGGGGGGGGGGGGGGGGGGGGTGTATGTGTATGTGTAGTTACCACTCAGCAATGCAGAGGCATGCTGCATACAAAGGCCAGTTCTAACAACTGTTTAGCAAAAACTGTATGCTGCACACACCAAACTTTAAAAGGGCCCTAGCAATACAAACCAAAAAATAACCCTAAAAGACTAACCACCCAAAACATAAGCCCAATATTTTTGTTAATCCTAGAGAGTAAAATCTGAAAACATTAAATGGAAGCATAAATCATAAAAGAAACAAAATATGCAAAGCAGTAGCACAGAAGCTAGCAAGCAAGCACACATTCCTAAGAAGAACGGTTAGGTTTGTTAAACTGTGAACCCAGTGGGTAAACAATGTTTGTAGCTCACCACACTGCAATTTACAGTATAACTTTCTATAGCACAGTATAGCACTCTATAGCAAAGTATCTTAACTTACACAAAATTGTCAGCTTTTCCTAACCAACAACAACACACACACTGCCAATATGGCTCCTGGGAGCCCACCCTTTTATATTGAGGGGGCTGGCTTGTCCATTCTTTTTGATTATTGGCTCTCAGGGATCCATTTGACTAGGGTCAGTACATTATGGATTTGAATTTTCTGCCATAAATTCAGAGATCCACCGCACTGCAAACCATGAGATCTGTCTCGAACCAAAGGTGGCTCCAAAGCCGAATTTCATCCCTACTGAAAAGAAAAGAATGTTATTTTTATGGTTTAGAAGTACAGGTGAAACTCGAATAATTAGAATATCGTGCAAAAGTAATTGCAGTAAGTTCTGCAAAAGGGGCCCAAACCAAGTACTGAGTACATATGCATGCTTGTACTTTTCAGAGGTCCGATATTGTTCTATGTACAATCCTTGTTTTATTGATTGCATGTAATAATCTACTTTTTTGAGGTTGTGGATTTGGGGTTCTTGGGGTTTTCATGAGCTGTAAGCCATAATCATCATAATTATGACAAATCACGGCTTGAATTATCTTGCTTTGCATGTAATGAGTCTATCTCATATATTAGTTTCAACTTTTAAGTTGCATTAGTGAAATAAATGAACTTTGCACGATATTCTAATTAATCGAGTTTCACCTGTATATAGTGGCTGCTCTAACTGTGTATGTCATTGTGTCTGCAGGTGAGATTCATAATGTAGTTTTTATATAAGTTTTCTAGTACCAGTAAGGGAGGAACATATGAAATACTGTTCATAAGTGTTAATGGCATTTACTACACTACAGTTCTGAGCTGCACTCACTGAGCACTTCTGAGCTGCAACAGGTGATCAAACTTTACAAGCTACAGCTTCCGAGGTCTGTTATTAAGGAAGGATCCATGAACCGGTATCCTTGGGTAACACTTTGACATTGAGGCGCATTCTCTGAAAAATATAGGCCTATATGGCCCATACTTTTAGTACTATAGTGTAAGTGAAAAACCCAGCGCAATATATAGTTAAATAGTTAATATGTCTATCAAGTGCAAAGCTGTAGTGCATAGGAAGGCAACAAATCTACTTGGGGAAACTGTGTCTAGTTTTGCCACAGACGAGAGAAAAGCCTTCCTGACACTAGTCAGGGCAGTCTGACTAGTTCTCTGGATCAAAATATTCCATTATTATCCTGTAATAATTATAGCTGTGGAGATTAGTATTGATTTTGCCATTATATGGCATGCAAGGCATGTCAAACTCAGATAAAACAGTATGCTGAATTGAATGGAATAATTCTTCGAGAGGTCACATTGACATCTACCGAGAACCACACCTACCTGATTTCAGAAAAAGATCAAAGCTTTTGATAATAGGTTTTATAGTAAAAAGTGCAATTTACAAAATTGTATCTTAGAGAAAATGGTCATAAAACATTACGTGAAGTACACAGCTGCCAAATTACATAAGGGAGTATAGGCTTTATCAACTGGAAAACAGCCAAGGGCTAATTTAGATTAAATCTTTAAACCACTGCCATAAGTAAGGAGTATGTGATTGCCACTATAAAGAGGCTGCATGTGACAAAAACATATTTCCTCATGCATACTGTAAAGAACCCCTCCTTAAACTAATAGTATACAGTCCTTGTCCATTGTATAGTCCTTGGGATTAAAAAAGTTAATATGCAGATTCATTATACTGACGTAAAGTATATTCATATGTGTTAAATTAATTAGATTGACTAGACTAAACATGCCTTCTTTTTATCTTTCCAGCATGGGGATTTTTTTACAACATGGCTGTTCATTCTTGGAGTCGGTCTTGGCATGGTCTTCTGCGCATCAGGCCTTGTGGTGGTTAGTATAACTTAAAACCAAGAAATAGTAAACAGAAAAAAACATGAATTTTATTCCGTGGAGCTGAATTACACACGTTTGTTCCTTATTTAACGAAATAGTCTCCATTTGGAACCAAGTACTAGTGATCACTCAATTACTTGCTTGCACCAATTTTTCATCACAATGCCTGGTACTTGTCCAAACATCTTCTGCATGATATATTTCACTAAAATGAGGAAAGGTGGAGATTATATAGCTGTCTATGTAACCACAGAGTTACTTTTACAGAAAAGGCCACCAATAAAAGAAGGGTTTATTTACTTATCTTTCTGGTGGCCTGTGCATTAAAAATCTGCCCAATCTCCACTTTCGAGCTGCTGTAAGCATTTGGTTGTTGGATGAGTCAAGTGTTTGCTCTCCTTTCCAGCCTCCTGCTGGCTAATACACTCTGTAATGATGTACAAGCCAACAGGAAGAACCACAGGTGCCAGAGGAGGAGCAAGTATTCTGCACACCCAGAAGTGTAAAAGACTTGCAGTGGCTTGGGAGAGAAGACATTGGGTCTTTTCAATACATGGGCTGCTGAAAAGGTAAGTATCTTATATACAGAGCTTCTAAGCAATACCTCATCCTTTTCAAAATGTGTATTACATTTTATTTCTCTCATGCTCTAATAATGAGGATGAGGCAATAGGTGCAGATAAAATGCAGAGATAGAATTGCAGAACCCATGAACCTGCCTTTTTGCAGGCTTAGAGCCATGGGATTTAGCTTGAATATCAGCCAGGTGTAAAAAATAAATGCCAGGCTGAAACTCAGGGGCTGAATTCATGAAGGGAATTAAATAACACAGTTTAAATATATGTATGTAGTGTGCCTTTTACCAGCTTGTGACTTCCATTTATTTCAGGTGGAAGATTAAAGCAGAAATAAAGCCACAGTTGGTCCTTGGATAACTTGCCATAATGTTACGTTGAGAATGGGCTGCAGGGAGTGTGCAAAAATAAGGAGTTTTTTGGAAGAAGAAATATACAAAGACTCTTCTACCAAAAAAATCTTCCTGTCAGCAATGTTTTTTTTTTGTTTCGATTTCAAGGGAATCTAATGTTATGGGGTCAATTTAATTGTAATGGCTTTCATTTTGTAGACTGATGTTTAAATCTATTTTTTACGCAATCTTTATTTAAAAAAAAAAAAGGAATACATGACAAAGGATATCCATGTCATTATGGGTTATGTAGAAAACAGCACAACAGTTATAGCCAGCTATGTGGCTGGCTTTGTGGACTGAAATTACAGACTGATTCATGTGTTAAAGGATGAGTCACTGGGACATCATTCAGTACTATGTGTAAGCTGCTGCTTGAGCTATGGAGCTCTGTAAAGAACAAAGTTCTAAGCAATCTCTGGAATATATGTGTAAAGGAAATTGAAGCTCCACCTGATAGAAAAAAAGAAAATATTAATTACGCAAGATTTCTTATTTACCTGATTTGAAGGAAATATGTTTTGAAATCACATTTTCTATTCCTAACCATGATAAATAAAACGGGAAAATATTTGCCACATCACATTATTTTTTATAAAAAAACATTATGTGTACTAACACTGGGGGTTTCGTTGGTTTAGATTCTCTTCCTAAATGCCATAGGCTTAATTCACAAAGCTAACACATCAGGATACTTATTTTAAATAAAAGGGAGTTATTTTTAGAGTCTCATAAGAATTAATAATTGCAGTCATGTGAGTATAGCAAAGGTGTTATCTCTTTAAAAAAAAGTCAAATATTCTTTCTCTTTTAGTTTTTATGTCCAACTGGGTCACCCAGTGGTCTCCCTGAAGTCATTGGGTACTTAAATGGAGCATCACTGAGGCACATCTTTAATATAAGAACATTCTTGGGAACATTCTTCTCATGTGCATTAGCAGTATCGGCAGGACTCTTCTGTGGCCCGGAAGCTCCAATGGTTTATGTTGGGTAAGAGGAAATATAGTTTCTTTATATATCAGAACTGTCAGGTTTTATTGATGTCTGTGTCCCCATTGGTAGATAATTTTTTACTCACTTCCTGTCCCAGCAACCACACAGACTGTGAAGAGAATTGCACAAATGTTGACCTAGACAGCAATAAACATTGCCAGAAGTTCCATCCCTCCCACAATCTAGTAAAAGAAAGTGCTGATCCTGCTTACTGTATGCTAGTTACTCGATTTTCCTCGCTCCTTGTCCTGTTTACCACATAGGAAGCTAGGTGTAATTCCCCCCAGAGGGGACTCTTTCACATGCTGTCCAAAATTTTGTAAAAAAATAAAGTTTACAGTTGAGCTTTAAATATTTAAATAATATTTTATCCGGGTTATTTTGCACCTATATAGTCCCACATTTTACAGAGAGCACTGAGCTATTCACAAACATCTTTTCCTGAGATGGAACTAACAGACTAATACTTACACTTTATGGTTACTTGGTAATCAACTTAAAGTGTATCTAAACTTTTTTTAGTTTTAGGCAGAGTGGAGAGGAATTAGAACCCCAGTCTGGTTTCTACAGCTGTCTGTGTTCCCGCTAGGGAGATTCACTCTCTGTTTGTCCTGGTGACTATTATCACCGGTAGTGAGTTGACATTTTCCATTGGGGACATTTGTTCTGTTAACAACTGTCTATGTGAGGATTTCTCCTCACTTTAGAGAGATTTCCTTTCATTTCCTGTTGCACATGTGGGACAGGAAGTGAAAGGAGATCTCCCCAATGGGACATAGATGGTACCATAAATCCTCCTAGGTGTGTCTGCTGATGTATGGCTCCTGCCCTCCAGATAACAGTTACACATGATTCTCACAGATAGGGTGGAGATGTCTGTCTTTGATTTGACTGGCAGCATGGCTTCACATTTTATGTGCTTTTACAAGGTTTAGCAGAGTTTTGTTCACTGATTATGCTCAAGTAAGTTAATTATAAACAAAATAGTTCATATTTGGCAAAGGGTTTTGTAAAGATTGACAAAGAAAATTAGTTTAATTACCACTAAGTATTTCAAAAATTGGATTAAACTTGACAAACTTACCTAACATAGTACTCTGGGTTAAATAAGGACATTTGCCCTTCAATACTTTAGTTCTAATCACCAAAATCTTTTCCAGAGCAGATTACAGGGTTTTTTCCATTATAAATGATCATCCAGCTGCATAAGGAAGGTTTCTCACTACTAAGAGTTGAGGAGGAGGACTCCAAATACCTACAAGTCAGCAGTGTCCCTTTAACCAGAAACAACAAAAACGGTTTGCTATGCTGCTCATTTTTGCAAAACATAAACATTATAATTGGATTTTTTTTTGTAGCCAGAGAAGTTTTGCAATTAGGATGTATGGGTTACTACAGTGGCTTGGGTTTCAGTATTGGGTTAAAGGGTTTGTTTGTCATTGTGGGTGTCTTCTGTGAACCAGCAATTGATCTTTTCCGAATATGTAATTTCTAAGAGTATAAAAAAAGAGTAAAATATGTAAATACATTGAAGGGAATTGATCAAACCTGGAGCAGACAAAATCTGGAGTAGTTTTGCAATGCAACCAATCAGCTTCTCTCTTTCATTTTCAAATCTTAACTGAACAAACTGAAGAGAGAAGCTGATTGGTTGCCATGCGCAGCTGCTCCAGATTTTGTCTGCTGCAGTTCTGATAAATTCCCCCCATTGCTTTTTCTAATTCAGAGATCATCTTCACACATAATACACAAACCTGTTGATAAAATGTGTAGTTGGAATTCTCCCTTACAGGGAACATCCAGAAGTACAGTATATGCCAAGTAAAAATTGTAATATTTGAAAAGGCCCATTAATGGCTTACACTCAAACATCAATAGTCCTCACTAAATGTGGTATTCCATGACCTTGAATATAATGGGGGGAATTTACCAAAACTGGAGCAGACAAACTCTAGAGCAGATTTGCACGGCAACCAATCAGCTTCTCTGTCTCATTTTCAAATCTTACCCGAGCAAACAGAAGAGAGATGCTGATTGGTTGCCATGGGCAACTGCTCCAGATTCTGTCTGCTCCAGTTTTGATAAATTCCCCCCCAATGTGTTTTTATCCTTAGGACTAAAGTGTATGTGCCATACTAATTATTTGCGCAATTTTTCACTCTCCTTCCATTTAAGGCACTCTTTGTTTCTCACAACTCATTTTTTAGTTCTGGGATATATCAAGGACTAGGAGAAAATTTTTGTCATATATGATTTTACCCAGAAGGAAGTTTATTAATGCAATATAGCAGTAAACACTGGTAGTAATTGTCACAATGATTCTTATCTGACAAACCAATTATTATTTCAGAGCTGTGGTTGGATATGGGCTGAGCCAGTTTAAGTCTGAAACACTGCGAATAAATCTTCCATTCTTTACAAGGTTTCGGAATTCAGCAGATAAGTAAGTAGTAAACTCAGATTATTAGTTGGCCGTAATAGAGGCTGAAATGCTAGACTCATTGGTGTTGATTTACTAAAGGCAAAAACACTGTTCACTTTGTAAGGGAATTTGCACTTTGCAGGGGAAGTTTCCCATCATGTAAAAAACCTGAACAGAAGAAACATCAACATAACACAGTAATGCACTTTCACACATGTGACCTACAAGGTTGTGTTTGTATTTAAAGTAGACCTCGTGTCAGATGTACAGTTGTGTGAAAAAGTGTTGGCCCCCTTCCTGATTTTTCATTGGTTTGCACACTTTAATGTTTCAGATCATCAAACAAATTTAAATATTAGTCAAAGATAACACAAGTAAACACAACATACAGTTTTTAAAGGAAGGTTTTTATTATTAAGGGAAAACAAAATCCAAACCCACATGACCCTGTGTGAAAAAGTGTTTGCCCCCTAACCCTAATAACTGGCTGGGCCACCCTTAGCAGCAAGAACTGCAATCAAGCGTTTGCAATAACTTGCAATGAGTCTGTTACAGCACTGTGCAGGAATTTTGGTCCACTCATCTTTGCAGAATTGTTGTAATTCAGCCACATTGGAAGGTTTTCGAGCATGAACCGCCTTTTTAAGGTCATGCCACAGCATCTCAATAGGATTCAGGTCAGGACTTTGACTAGGCCACTCCAAAGTCTTTATTTTGTTTTTCTTCAGCCATTCAGAGGTGGACTTGATGGTGTGTTTTGGATCATTGTCCTGCTGCAGAACCCAAGTTCGCTTCAGCTTGAGGTCACTAACAGATGGCCACACATTATCCTTCAGGATTTTTTGGTAGACAGCAGAATTCATTTCCATTTATCACAGCAAGTCTTCCAGGTCCTGAAGCAGCATACAGCCCCAGACCACCACACTACCACCACCATATTTTACTGTTGGTATGATGTTCTTTTTCTGAAATGCGATGTTACTCTTACGCCAGATGTAGTGGGGCACACACCTTCCAAAAAGTTCAACTTTTGTCTCTTCAGTCCACAGAGTATTTCCCCAAAAGTCTTGGGGATCATCAAGATGTTTTCTGGCATAACGGAGACGGGCTTTTATGTTCTTTTTGCTCAGATTGCGAACAGGTGTGGCAGTAATCAGGCCGGGATGTGGCTAGAGAAATTGAACTCAGGTGTGATAAACCAGAGTTAAGTTA
>NW_017307684.1:103924-130473 GCF_000935625.1 Nanorana parkeri
CTCTTAATATAAACCTTCCTTTAAAAACTGCATGTTGTGTTTACTTGTGTTATCTTTGACTAATATTTAAATTTGTTTGATGATCTGAAACATTAAAGTGTAACAAACGTGCAAGACAATGAAAAATCAGGAAGGGGACCAACACTTTCACACAACTGTGTGAAAATAGTATATTTTAATAGTATAGTAAGTGCGTGCATGCTGAGTAATGTGTAAGGACAACATTCTACATATGAAAAAAAAAGCTCCCATGGAAACAAATTAAAAAAACATACTTACCTTACACCCCAATGTCTGCACATGAAAGGGCGAGTAGACATTCAATCACAGTGTAGGAGCATCTTATCGTGAGATTAGGGATCCTCAATGTTCCCAGGTTCTTGGCAGAAGGACTGTGACCTCACCCTCTCCTATGCATCACAGGTGGGGCTAAGTAAGGTAAATATATTTTTTAGCTTTTCTCTACGAGTGTTTTTTTTATAAACGTGGAATACAAATTTAATTGAGGGGTGGGCCACTATTTAATAAGTGGACCTTGCATTTTGATGCAAGGTCCAATTTACCTGTCAGACGCCGTATTGTATTTCCCCTGTCAATGTCTTCATCCTGATTTCTCCTCAAAGGGCTGGCCTCATCATTGTTCCTGCTTTACCTGCATCTATATCTTGCACGAAGATATTGGGCCAGCAGTAAATGCTTGTGTTCATCCAGTAGCCTTTAATTCTTGTTTCACACAGATCATCCTTCCAGTAGCCATAAAACTACAGTGCACAGTCTGAGTGCATCCTCACATTTTGCATTGTACAGGAGAAAAGGAGATCAAAGTGAAACACACATGGGGGCTTATTTGTAAATCTTCCACCCAGCATACAGCTAGGTGAATGCCATTCGCATTGCATTACCGACACTAGATGGGGCAAAGGAGCATTCTTATGCTCCTCGGCTCCATCTAGTGGTGGTAATGCCACCTATATGGTAGGTTGGAGATTTAACTTTAGCCAAAGCAGACTTTTTCATAGCTGTGGGACCTAGCAGCTTAAAAATGCCAGTGTTTGTTTGGCTGTATAAGAATTTCCAAATAGTATTTACTCTAATTATGAAAGAACATATGAATATATGGTTATCAGATTGATGTGAGAGAATGTAGAATGGCTCAGGACTTAGGGGATGCACAATATAAGGTTGGAAACGTACGACATACTGTATATAGTTATAACCCTTTTGATGGTCTACTACAGAAGATGGGCCATAATCATATTTCTTTTCAGAATGTAGGTGAGTTGTCTTTAAGTATGATTTTAGTTAACTGCTTGTTCTGCAGGAGGCAGTTTATCACCGCTGGTGCAGCTGCTGGAATTGCCTGTGTATTTCGGGCTCCTGTTGGAGGGCTTCTTTTTGCTTTAGAGGAGGTGGCATCCTTCTGGGACATGAAGTTGGCCTGCCAAATATTTTTCTGCTGTTTAATTGCGGCTCTCACTACAGAAGTGTTTTCTTCTTCTTTTGGCGGATTTGTATACCAGGGTTATTTTGGATTTTTCAAAGCTGAGCAAAGAATCATATTCTGGGTATGTATCTTGGTTAAATTAAATAAACCGTATAAAAGAATGTTAATACTCTGAAATATTTTCAGTTCTTTTTTTTATGATTCTTTGGTGATTCAAGGAATTCTTGCCAGGATTCACCTAGATTTGACATTATTTGCCTTTCAACATAATTAGAACCTAGGAAATGTTTTTTTCTGGCTCATGCTCTAGTAAGTGAATAGCAGCAATTGTGTCTTAGGCCTGTGGCGAATGTATGTTAGTTGAATACCCTTATCTGAAAAGTCCTATGTGCTTCTAGTGGACAGGTGTCCATTGGGAATAGCTAAATTTTCAAGGTAAGAGTAGGGGAACACAAATTTACAAATCCTGGTGAATGTGACAAAAGGAGAAGTTTATAACCAAATAGATACCTGATACAAAGCCATAAAATGATGGCTGAAAAAATGTGATCAATTGGTGGTTATATATAGGCTTCTATATTTTGTTAGTAGCCAGTAGGATACTACTAACTATGGGAACACCTTTTTTGTGCCCACAGTGGGTAAATGTGGTTCATAAGGAAAACAAAATTAATTATACAGCAGATACCCATAATTATAATTGTCATCCATTCACTCACTAGGGGTGACAAACTGGACAGTGAGTGTTTGCAGTTGTAGACAGCGCCTTGTGTCCATTTTGAAAAAGCCTGCATCTCAATGACACAATGCTTTTCTTGGGTACTTAGGAAGAATTTCTTCACATAATCTTCTCCCTTTGTGTGACCCCCAACCCCTTGCAAGTTCTAGACACAGTGCCTACATGTACCGAATGGGAAATCCAGTCATGCTCACACAATTATTGCTCCTGAGTGGGATGTATACTTTATATATGAACTTAGCCATACACCTGCAGCACAAGAGATGCTGCTTGGCAACTCATATGCAGGAAGTATGTAAATATTGGAAAGGGGATTAGCAGTAGTGAGGTTAATAACATCATACATGACATTCCTTAGAATGTGAAAGTATTTTCTTTTCAATTTCAAAAGCTTCAAGTGGGAATTGGATACATTTACAGGTAAAATGTTTTCCCTTTTGACTTTTGTTAGCAAAGATCTAATAATTATTTCATTTTACCTAAAAAAGCATATTTGAAATGACAAAATGATTGAATGTAGTAAGGACATAATTTGACATTTTCATTGATTTTAGTCTAACAGCCATCTTTTTGTTTTGTCAAGGTGAAAGACTTATTGGATATGAGTGTATTGGCCTTTATCCCCTGTGTCATCCTAGGTGTAATTGGTGGTTTACTGGGTGCCCTGTTTGTGTTTCTAAATGTAAGAATCAATAAAGTACGTCAAAAGCTGTTCAACTCAATATCTCACAAACTTCTCAGACAGCTAAGTAAGCTACTTGAAACTTTGTTCTTGATGGTGAGTAAAATCTGATTTTTCATATATCTTAATGAGCTTGTTCAGTTAACGTGTATATATATATATATATTTTGAAAAGCAATTGAATCTGCCAATAAAACAGTAAAGTATATCATGGTTACTTAACTATTTTTATAGTACAATTCTTCAGTCTAATGGAGAAGAAAGGTATTGTTTCAGATCAGGGGGCTGTTGTAATCTCTACATTTAAATAACTAACATTTAAAAAAGATGTATTAGATGTACTGTGAAACCACTTATAAGGGGCATGGTCTGTTAATGTAAACTCTGAAAAGAAAAAAAAAAAAGAATGTTCTTCATAACTGGGGAATTTGCACTTAGTAAATTAGGTGAAGCTCTGCTGACTTCCATCATCCAGTCATGTGCAAGCAAAAACAGTTTTTTTTAAATTGTCCTTGCTTGTGATTGGGTATGCTTTGCAAAGTGAATTTTCACCAAATTCACTAAGCTATGTGAAAATGTCCCTCCAAAGTGAAAATGCCCTTACAAAGTGAATAGCCCATTTTTTGTCTTTAGTAAATCAACCCCATAAAGTTTCTAACCATTAACCACATTATCTAAAAAGTTGAAATTACACATGGTGAACCTTGTGCTGAACACTGTAATGTTAGGGGAATCCAGCAGGATCGCAGGACACAGGCTTTGACCCGGAAGCGCCGACCGCGCGCGGGGGGGCGGTGCCGTGAACGAGCACATATAGGCGATCGGCGGGCTATGGACCCGCTGATCGCCTATATGTGAAACACCCGGTAACGGGTGTGTGCAACGGTCAGGTCTTTTCTGCCCGTGCGTGCCAGCTAGGGGGCGCGCGCGAGCATAAAAAAAATTGCCGCCTGGAGACGGCAACCCGCAGATGTAGCAGTGCCGTCCGTCCGTTTTTTTACTACGGGCGGACGGCAAGAGGTTAAAGGGACCACAGTCCAAACAGAGGGGAAATATAGCATCCTTCCAGGACCCAGCCCCGGTGTCCTGTACAACACCAATTGGTGGTGTTCACACATAGTGAATACATTAAATGTGTTCACCATGTAGAATTTCAAATTATGTTGTACACGTCTGTTCTTTAATGCTGGCAAAGGAAGGGGGTGTAAATTCTCTGGGGTTGATACGTGCAGATGATTAAATTAATGCAACCTATCCTCATTTACTAATCTAAGTGAACATACACTTTACAAAATTAACATACTCTATCCCTTCACAGAGCTGAACTGTACTGTCTAGGTGTTGGGATACACAAACATGTTAGGAAGCAAGGCCCTACAGTGGAGAATTTCTGGCATGTTTTGATATTCTTTAATTTGTAAAATTTACTAAATCTATGGGTACCACTTTAATGCAGTGTTCAATGTCATCAATGAACGATAAATGTTTACAAATAGTTGTTGAATTTTTTAAATTATGACACTTTTTTTTTTTGAAAAATTATTTTTATTAAAGTTTTATGTTACAAGTAACAACAGTTAACAACATTCGCACTCACAGCCGTGAGAGCACACATAGAATGCAACAGAACAACTCTGTACAACCCCTTACTAACCACGGGGAGTACTTGTATAAACATCAACATACCCCCCCCCCATCCTGCCCCGAATTTTGTCCAGATCATGTCTGATCAATGTGCACTCCACCGCCAGATGGTCTATTTTGGCTGTGAGGGCGATTTTACAGCCCTCTATGGCCTCCAGGATAGCTGTTGTCTCAGCCCTCTCCTTACTTGTGGTCGGTGGGGAGACAGGCTGCTCCGGAGGGGCCAGCGCCACCTCAGCAGCGTCTGCAGCTACTCCCTCCATGCACAAGGTCCGGCGTGAGCACTCACAGGGAGCAATGGACGGCGGCAAGATGGCGGCGGCGGGACACGAGGCCGCACGCTGGGATCTCCTCCAGCCACCTTTCGGGGTATTACCTCACTTGCCAGACCTAGAGGGCATATCCCCCTGCTCCGGACATCCACCGGAGCTCGGGTGTGAAGAACAGGAACCGAGTCTGCAGGATTAAAGCCGGATGAAGCTCAGTGTGGCGGCGGAGCTCCCTCAGACACGTCCGCTCTGCTTCACATCTCGGCCACGCCCCCCAATTATGACACTTTTTAATGCGTATATAGAATATTGACCGTCTTAGCGCTAAATGCTTCAGACCATCTCCTGCAGAATCTTTAATCCTTATAGACTCAGTGGCTACTCATCACAGAGATCTGGGATTCCCTTCAGCACATGCAAAGAAAAAAAAACAGAGCGCCTTCTCCATGTGTAGAATCATTATTACGCTTTTCAGGGGCACGCCCCCTTGGTCAGATCCGTGTTCTGATGAAGTGGGAATGCCCCAGACATGCATAAACTGAGGCATATAGCGGGGAGATAAGTCAGGAGAGGAAGTGATGATTGCTGTGCTTGCTACAAGGGTGAATTCCCTCTTGAAAATCCATTGTGACATTTTGATTATGTGTCAAAAAGGATTCTGCTACATAGACTTGTGAATATATTGTAAATGTTTTTGTATCCATTAATAAATGATTCTACACATGGAGGCGGCGCTCTGTTCTTTGTTACTTTTTTATGCATGCCCCCTTCGTGACTGACGACGTACAGTGTACGTCGCCAGCATCGGGGCTGTTTAAACAGACTCCCGGTGACTTTTACACGGGTCGGCTGGAACTATGAGGATGAGTGAAAAGCACTCACCTCATAGTTCTCCTTTAACTACTATCACATTATAGTCGATATTCCAGGAAAAATCTATATAAAATTGCTTTTAGGGGTATGCACTAACCAACTGTTTATACAGCAATTATAAAATGATGTAAGTCAAGTGTGGTCAAAATACCAAACTATCCTTTTCATTGCTTCTCAGAAAACAAGCTACAATTCTGAGGATCACTATGAATAAACAATTATTTATTAAACTAAAGAATACAAGCTGTGGAACAACTCCCCATGTGTACAACCACTCACACGTTTCACCGATCTGGCTTATTCATAGAGTTGCCTCTACAATTTAAGCCAGATTGAAACGCATGAGAGGTTGTACACATGGGGAGTTGTTACACAGCTATAATTAAAGGAGAACTATGGGGTTAGGGCTTTTCCCCATAGTTCTCCTAAGGATGTCCTCCCGTCACCCAAAGCTCATTATATACTGAGACGGCGCAGCCGGAACGGATCCCGTCAATTATGTCTGGATCCACCCAGCTGCGTGAGTAACAGCTGGCTCTGCCTATCTAGAGGCAGAGCCAGCTGTACCTGCCCCCTCCCCTGTCCCTTCAGCCACTCAGCGCTGGAGGATCGGACAGGGGAGGGGGCAATCCAGCCCCTCCCATGTCACGGCTCTCTGCACAGATAGAGAAGTGAGCGAGCGCCGGTATGTGTTCGCTCAGTTCCCGATCTACTGAGCCGACCTGTGACAGTTTCATTGTCACAGGTCTCCTTTAATTACTTTAATAAATAATTGTTTTATTCATTGTGATCCATGGAAGTGCGGCTTGATTTCTGAGAAGGATTGTTAAGTACGAAGGCGAACCGACTTCGTCTGCACCCTGTGGAATGATTCACAGTTGGATGTCGGTCTAAGAATTGGAGTGGTGGACTATCTGCACTATATCCTTTTCATTGGTTTGCAGTCTTATCAGTAATGGTTGAGCTTTATCGTATGTGTTCCTTGCACATAGTTTTACTACAGAGCAAAGAAAGACAGAAAGGTATACATATAATTGTTTATTATGAGGTATAATGTGCAATTGATAATGTTACTAACAAATTATGATGAAAGAAAATGTAATGAGTAATTTCTCATGAACATCTTGTTACAGTTTGTGACCATCACTATGACAGTATATGTGCCATATTTCTTCTCCTGCACTCCAGACACAACAACCACCCATTCCACCAACTCGTCTGGCCAGTAAGTATGTGAAAAGGTGGCATATTTTTAATAACTTACTCATCAATTAGAAGATAAACCTGAGCAGAGATCACTCTACTGATACACTAATCCAGTTTTTTTTGTTTTGTTGCTCTTGCTGCACAAACATCTGTGGTTGCATACTGATCCACTGACATGCCAAAAAAATGGACGTATTTTTACCACACTATTGGATGTTTCTATAGTATATGTGAAGTCAGGTGTGTTTGAGAATTGATATATTTATTTTTCTTCATCTCGCTTTACAACAGATCACATGATTCACATGGATTGTGGGATGTCTCAGAATATAACTGTCCGGATAGTTCTACGTTGTTTACACCAGGGGAATCATCCAATCATACTATAAACCAAGGTATTGCAGTGGGATGTCATGAAAAGAACGAACTCAAAATGTGTAGTTCACATGTTCCACAATGCTTTTTAGACCATACTATTGCTATCTAGAATGGCATATTTTAAAACATTTGTCCATTCATTATGTCATTAGGAAAACATACATTGTGTACCACGCCCCCACCTTCTACATTAAAACCTGCCAAGCCCTGACCATACAAATGCAAATGTGTAAAATATAAACACTAATTGTAGAGCTTTAAATGAAAACAAAAGAAAATCTTCCTACCATCACTGATGACATAAAGGGCATACAGCTCTATGTATTGCAAAAAGCTCTCAAAGTCCATTGTACGTCACAAATCAAAGTCTTTCTTCTATCCATTATAAAATGAGTAACAGGTGTTGTATAACTAAGGCAAACGAGGAAACTTCTGTGTCCAAATGAAAAAGTATTTTCTGTGCCTGAGAACAATCCCTAAACCCAAAGCTGTTTTACCTTTTTGTTTAAGGAAAGGCAAATATCTATTTGCAGGACATCCATGGCAGTACTCTTCCAGTAAAACTTTTTGCACTATCCCAGATTCCATATTTTCTGTGGTGGAACTTTTCTAGTTAGATCTATCTGAAATGTATAGAGATTTTGGCATATGCACTTTATGTCATCAGTGGTCGTGGGCAGTCAATGGCAAATTGCTTTTATAACTTTAGAACATCCCCTGCTGCTGGATCAAAGAAGTGATATGTGACAGATTTGGAGACTGAAGTCAGGGATTGAGCCAAGAATTCAGATAACCATATATATTGGCCTCTCTTCTCTATTTCAACTTATATGTGACCACTTCGTTTTACCAGACATCCACCTAAGGGTTCCATGTTCCAGCCTTGAAAAAAAAACATGCATTATCAATTTGAAAGTTTCAGGACTTCAAGAGAAACAATGATCACATTTTACAATGTAACTTTGCTTTACAATCCAAAATATAAATATACAATAAAAATTACAATGATGCCGACTGGACTAAAATAGGATTCTGTACAAATTACTTGACAATATTTCCAGATAAACACTTAAGATGTTAAGATCTTTATTTGTTCTTGAAACATGGCCTTGACATATCGGAGTTAAAGCAATCAGTAAAAATGTACCTTTCTTTGTTCACTATATAAATGGTGGACTAGTCTAAGCCCTCTTCTCCAGATATTAAAGATCAATACATGTAATACACTTTAATGCTTATGACAATAGTATTGCGAAAGCCCATTGTCCACTGCCTGAACATGTATGTCCTTCAATATGCTGATGCTGATATTTTGCAGCAAGTGTGCCATCATCTTGCTTATAACTTAAAGGAAGTGTGGAATGAGAGAAATCTGGCTGCTGCCAATAATAACCTTCTTCTGAAAATGCTATTTGTGTGTCTCTGGTTTTAGTACTTTGAGACAGAGACAAAGCATACAGCAAGTTGGAGAAGTGACATAACTCCTTACCTGTGTTATTCTGGAATAGCATGTCAAAGTATTGAAGCCATTGGATCAACATTACAGACAGGCAACTAGCATTTTCAGAAGATCAACATTTGTAGCCCAACTTCTTATCTTATGTCAGGTTTCCTATAAAATGTCACAAAGCACAGTAGCTATCTGCAAAACATTGTCCTCGATGACAAGTAATCTGTTGTAATCTATTTTTATGTTTGACTATAATAATGTTAAATAAGGTCATCAGTGTTTGTAAATCACACAATTAACAAATGATTATTGTTTTTATATTCAAATCACCTGAACTTTGTCTTTATTGACAGCTGCTGCTCTGTTGGTGAAAAATGGGAAACAAGGCATCATGCTTCTATTCCAGCGAGGAACTCATACAAAGTTTGGACTTCCAGCTCTGCTCACTGTTCTGCTTTTCTACTTTCTTGGTTCCTGTTGGACCGCTGGGACTGCAGCCTCAACTGGACTTGTTGTACCCATGCTGTAAGCAAACCACTCAATAATGTGATGTTCAAAAGCAGTAAGCCTTATTTTATGAACTAGATTGACAATATTGTTCTGACACTCTAGGCCACAGTACAGAGGCCTCGCCCCTAGTGTCATGTGATTATTTTAGTAAAAAAACAACTGCACATATTCATTGTTGCTGGTACCATGCTGTCTACTTTATATGCAAGGCTACATTTCAACTGTACAGACCAAAAAAACCCAAGAAAATAAGAGTTGATTTCATGTTTCCTGTACTATAACAAGTTTTCTGATGCCTATTCCTACACCCCCTCACTCTTCAGTTCTCTTGCTGTATTTAGCTACAAATGCCCAGAAGTCGTGAGAAGAGCGGAACAATGAAAGAAACATTTATCAGAGTTTGTACATTTTGAGACTTGGTAGCCCTTTACTCTGCTCTCCTAGGCTCAGGCCCACATGGTCCATTGAGGGTAATACAGTCCTGATGATCTGCATCCCTCCCCCTGCAGTTCACATGCTGAATTTAGCTACAAATGTCCAGAAGTAGAAAAAGAGAGAAACAATAAAAGAAAATGCATTTGTTTGTACAGTTTGAGACTTGGTAACGCCCTTATTTTTTTGCCCTAGGGTCAGGCCCAGGGCAAAAATGCAGTACTTTACCCAGTACTGGATGCAGTACTTTACCTAGTATTCTATATTCCATGCATAGCTTATTCTGCTATCTCATTTAGCACATCTAATACCAGGATTTTCCTCTACAGCTACACTGGCGCTCTCCTTGGGAGGATTGTTGGTAATATTTTGGTGTACATGTTCGGAGTCCAAAATGATGAGTATAGAGCGTGGATTGATCCTGGGCTTTTTGCAGCCATCGGTTCAGCAGCTTATTTTGGTGGTGTTTCCCGACTGACCATTTCCCTCACTGTCATTATGGTTAGTATAAGTAACTTGTGCATTGTGTCTGTACCAAAGCTAAAAATAAATGAACATGCAAGCCAGATAGGACAATATACATTTTAATATGGTATGTGGATAAGTTTGATAATGACTGGCTGCTTTTCTGATGATACATTACAGCCATAAGCTAAGCAGTCTAATTATGTTGATATATTATATGGGGGTGTGTCTGGCAATCAAATGATCTGTGTATATACATTTTGTCTCTCTCTATGAGTAACATCCCTATCAGTTTGTCAGTGACACTGAGCTGCGGTGCACCAGCTCCAGCACACTATTTTCCTAGTCCAGTTCTGATTTCAGAGATGGTGAGCAGTTAGCAGGAGAGGGTATCATTCACTGGTCTTTATTTATTGATGCTGTACATATGGGAGCATTTTTGTAACATGGATGCATCAGCAACAGAGGAATATCATGGTCTTCCCCATTTCTTCAGGGTTTATTGCAGCTATTAGACATGTGCACAGGCAAAAAACTTGTTAGCGGTAGTCTGCAAAGAGACATTAGACAAAAGAAAAAAAATTACTTTTTTTTTACAGTCTGCAGAAGAGAAAAAAAAAGCGTGATATTCCCCCTATTGATACCAGACCATTTAGGTCTTGTAGGAATGTTAGGAAGGACCCACCCAAAGTAAAAAAAAAAGTGCGTGGGGTTCCCCCCAAAAGGCATAACAGGCCCGTTAGGTCTGGTAGGAATTTTAGGGGGGAACACCACCACCAAAAAATGGGGGTGAAAAACGTTACATCCCCTGTAAAATTCCTACCAGACCCTTGATCCAAGCACAGGCCCAGCAGGCCCTTAACAGACCACGTGCCCTCAGCATTAGGAGGGTGTCCCCATGCCGATAGGGACAAGGGCCTCTTCTCCACAACCCTGACCCACACTTTAAGAAAAAAAACCTTTAATTGAAAAGAAAAACCCAGAGTAAATTTTTTACTATTACTTTTTTTTTTTTAAATGGATCCATCTATGTAATCCAGCATCAATCTTGATTCACAACGGCCGCCGACCTCCCGAAATAAAAAGAGTCCTGCCACACTACGACCTGTCCGAACCCGACGAAAACTCGCCTTAAAATGACATCTCTGGGCAGAATGTAAATAGATGGGCGGAGCGAGTCGTGATGTCATGGCTCGCCCTGCCCATTTGACATTCTCAGCTGTCATTGCACATGAATACAACAGCATTCGGGAGCTCCCGAATGTTATTTATGAGCTCCCGAATACCATTCGGGTCTCTGAGCTGAGGTGTCACAATACTATTCATATGACACCAATGCTTACAGACCGGAATGGCTTTTGGAGGGGGGATACTCACACACTTTTTTTTAACTTTGGGGGGGTCTCTCCTAACATTACTACCAGACCTAAAGGGCCTGGTATCAATTTAGGGGGGAACTGCACACTTTTTTAAAATCTTCTGCAGACTGTAATAAAAAAAAGTAATTTTTTTTAATTTGTATAATGTCACTTTGCTGCAACGAATATTCATCCAGAAACGAATATTCGTACACACTACCGCTAACGAATTTGTTCCAAATTTGTAGTTATCGGAAATTCGGATTTGTATTCATTCGCCATTTCTGTCATTCGGAGGATGGGATATATCTAAATCCCTGAATTTCTGAAAATTCGTCCGAAAAACTAATCTTTCCGAAATGAATCGCACATGTCTAACAGCTATACCAGACATACTGCCTTGTAGAGTCTGACTATATAATTATTTGGTATGTTGGTTATAGTGCTAGAGTAGTGTTGATCTCAATAGTTAGTTTGTCTTTGAGATTGATTTATATATCACAGGCTCTTTGCTATGGAACATGGTCTTTTTGTAGTTTGTGGTAATTACTATAAAGCTGGCAATACACTAGTAGATTTCTGCATGAACGATCGTACAAAATATCTATCTTTACCATCCGATAATGCCATCAGACACTTGACGAATGTTGAAATGTTGTTTGATTTTAATGATCGATTTTGGAATGAATGGAGTTTCTTGAACGAAAATCACATTCACTAATGGAATTCATTTTCCATACTGCTCCTTCAAGTTTTTTTGTCATTGAGGTCGAAATCGATCATTGATTTGACCGCATCAACTAATAGAAAGTCGAAAGAAAGTTATTTCGTACAAAAGTTATTTCTGAAATTTAAGCAGTGTATGCCCAATTTTAGACTTTGTAATACCATCAAAAAAGAGGTGGTGTGTGTGGGGTGTGTCATAGTAAAAGTATTCAACAACCTAGACCCTGAAGATGGGTGAAAAGCAGGAAGAGCAGATTCGATGTACATTCTCAGGACTCAGTAAGAATATATCTAGGAGACATATTAAAAAAATTATTTATTGGGCTCAGCACTTTAAATCCCACACTTCTTTCGCTTTAGTTAAAAAGAAAAACAAACATTTTCAGAAGACAAATTCACAATCTCCAATACCCATGAATGTCAAATTTGTACTTACAATCTGCCATAGGCTCCACTGCTAGGTTCCAACTCCATAACAAATTACAGCCCCAGAGAAAACATGTGTTACTTTCTGGCTCAGATTGTGAAGGTGGTGTTATGGGACAGCAGATTTGAATGTGGCAACAATCTCTTAAAAGAACGTCTGGTGCATACTTATTATCCATACTGGGTCCAAAAATGTAGTTATTCTTGGCTTCTGATTTATAATCTTCCATTTGGAAAGGACCAGTGTAAACAAACTCCAAGCGTTTGTGTGAAAGGAAATAGTCAGCTATTTATCATATGTGATAGTTGCATTAGCATGTGGTGATGAAGGATATTATTCTAAAATATATCAAAACACAATTATTCACAGGCTATTTGATGATGGTACAGCATTATGTGTATGTGTATATGTGCAAGCACCAATTTGCAATGTGGAATGATTGAAGGGATTTCTTGCCATGTGGATTGTCTCCATATTCCCTGAAGAAGATCTGTCAGATCTTGTTATAACACATTGGAAATACCTAATTAACAAAAAAAAAGCTCTTTGAGCACTTATTTAAATTTCTAAATATTTAGTAAGACCATATGGATACTACATGAAAAAAAGGGTGTAGGACTGCACTGGGCATATTCATAAACAGCATAACAGAAACAAATCAATGATTATTGACAAAATCACTACCAGTATAAAGAAGTAAAATAGAAGTGACATTTCAGGACTGAACAGCTGTTCCAGTGCAGATCGGTTTTCCTGCACATACGATTTGCGATGCCCATCTGCCCTGGAACAGCTGACAAAGCGTTGGAATGCTTCACCTATTGGTGGTCACATATACCACCGCTGAAAAACTGGGCAGGATTACATTAAAATGTGTGAGCATGTGACCGGTCACACATTCTAACGTAGTCTCAAACTTTGATAGAACAGAGGCCTTGTCTAATCATTTAATCAGAGAAATAGATTATAATAGGTAACATTACATTGTAATGTTAAATGACATAACAGCACACAACCCTCGGCCCCCCTTCCCTCTCCTCTCTCCCCCCTCCCCGCTCGGACTCACCCAGCCAGAGCCTAACAGCATCTCAGTCCTCAGACAGACGGTGTGTGCAGGGGGCAGGTCATGTGACTCACTACTCCTCTCCCGTCGCCTGTTAATACGGACGCGGCAGTGCGGGGCCTCGGTATTCTAACACCGGGACCCTGCACTGCCCCATATTCCACCGGGGGGGGTGCCCAGGACCAGACCTCACTGGGCCCCCCCACAGCCTCAGTATTCCGTTAGAGTTAGAGGTCAGGTCTCACTGGCGGTGTACTTTCAGCACACTGCAGCCTAATCTATCACTACACTGCTACACTCACTCATTTGAATTGCACTTTGCTTCTATCCATCCGAAGTAGCGGTAAATGTAGCGATAACTCATGATTGCATGGTTTCTGTGAGTAATCAGTTTCAGGTAATGTGCCTTTTTAACGGTCTTTCAGGTTAGAAAACATCTTTGTTTCTTGAAAGTGCATACAGGTATTCTAATACAGGTTTTCAGAGCAAATTCAGAGAGCAGCTTCCTTCCTCTCTGTCTGACCTTTCTTGAGCCTGATTTCTAGAGCATGTGTTCGCCTGCAAGAGAGTTAACCCTTCAAACATCTATGCTGACAAGCTTCACCTGATAATTGTTAAATACATATTAGAGTCTTTTCTTAAAACTCAGTAATTTACAAGTCCATCCATACTTGTTTTCGGTTCTATTGCAAAACATATGTTTCATAATCATTTTGATCTGTACGATATTTAGCACGTTATATGACTTGCGTTTCATGACACCTTTTATACATTATTCTTCCAAGATTTCCAGCATACCAGTACCCCAAAGTGTATGTTAGGTTTGCTATATTATTTTTGGTTGCCACTTTAACCATGATAAAGTTAAATAGGCCACACTGATACTTTTAGGTAAACTAGTCACGTGTTAATTGAAAAAAAAAGGGGTAAATTTTAGGACTGCAACTAATGATTATTTTCATAATTGATTAGTTAGACGATATTTTTTTCGATTAATAGGATGGAAAATGTATTTACATGTTTAAATAATTATGTAATATTATTAATTATTTAGTTAATTAGTAATTAATACATATTACTTTTCTGGGGGAATCAGAATGGCTGCATGCTTGAATCCGCGTCCTAACGTATGGTTTCATACATGTGAGCCGATTGGGTAGAGATGACATTTTTCATCTTGCCTAGCAAATGCAGGAGAAGATATTGCTGGACCCACTGCACACAAAGCTGTGCAAATTGCCGCTTTCCTTTGCTGCGCGTAGCTCCATGTGCAGTCTGTCATACGCTTCACAAGCTTTAGAGCTGGTTTACATCATCTCCAGTGTGTTCTGGCACGGTTCATGGCCGGAACGCACTGGATCACATAGTGGAAGCCTCCTTGTGTTCTGGGATGGAAGGGAGCGTGCCAGTGCCATTCAAGTCAATGGCACCACTGACACACACATGCAACACATAATACATACACAGCACACATACAACACATAGTACACAATACTTAGACTTGTTGTACATCTCTATTCAGCCTGTCCACAATCCACTATGAGCAGCCCGGGGAGGAGGAGGCTGAGACATGAGGGAGGCTGCGGATCCCAAATGGGAACAGTCCCCGCTCCCGGGATTCTCGGTGATGTTGGAATGGCTTCATTCGTCCCATGGAGGAGGTCATCCAGGGGAGGCCCTATTCATCCCGGGAAGGAAGGAGGAGAGGAGGAGGCCACAGGTCCTCGGGCAGTGCCCAATTTAATTAGTTAGTGTTCACAATCATGCGAGTGAGGCGGGGAGGAGGAGGAGGGTGCAAGCAACTTATCGAGCGACCAACTAATCGATAATGAAAATCGTTGACAACAATTTTAATTATCGATTATTATCGACTTTATTGATTAGTTGTTTCAGTCCTAGTCAATTTTATTGGGCATCCTATACCACGATATGCCATGCATTGCGTTGAAATTCTGCTATATGATAACGTGTTGTCAAGCCTGCCATACAGTATATGATGCCATGTATTGTGTTGTAATTCTGCCATATACTGTATGATGACATGCTTTGTCAATTCTGCCATAGTTTCATGCCATGTGTTATGCTGAAAGTTTGCTATATGATATGTCTTGTGTTGAAATGCTATATATGTTGTCATGCGTCGTATTGCAATCCTGTTATTTTACCTGTGTTACTCTCTATTGTGATATATCTTTGACAGACTCAACCCTCTCTGCTTAAACTGGGACATGATGGTTTGCCTTAACTTGTTTTGCTTCACCATTAAAGGGGTTACCTCGCCAGGTATGCGCATGTTGTTTTTTATTGTTCTTATTTGTGATTTTATTGCTATTATTAAGGGCCCTTGGTGGACTGAAATTTGTTAGCAGTCTTTGTAACTGCTTCATGCCTTTTCAATAGGAGATTCCATTAAGAGGATTCCTATGAGTGCCAGCTCTTTTCCACACCTGTGCCATGATAGTACTGGACAGCCAGTACAAATTGGTTTATGATTTCATGACTTATTGAACACATAGGGTAACCTGATCCATTCCTTTCAGGTTTTGCACAAATTTAAGGTATCTTTATTCATTGTCCTATTCTGTTGACTAGGTTGTGTTGTTTGTGCTTTTCAAAATCTTATACTCGTCTTGGAACTATTCATTTGACTAATTGAGTTGCTGTTTTGGCCTCCCCTGGCCCACTTCCAGGCACATTTCTTTCTCAGCTTACAGAGGCCTTGTCCGATGTCTAGTGCTCTTACTCAGCCACTCGATGCCTCACATTGTGTTCCCCCTGTCTCACCTCTAGGTTTCCAGGCCTGGTGCAAGGTGTAGTGCTCTCACTCAGACATCTAAGGCCTTACGTTGTGTCTTCCCCTGGCTCACTCAAAGGTACATCTCTCGGTGTACCAACACCTTTTCTGAGGTCTAGTCCCCTCACTCAGGCACCCGATGCCTCACGTTGTGTTCTCCCTGTCTCACTTCTGGGTACCCAGGCCTGGTGCAAGGTGTAGTGCCCTCGCCCAGGCACATCATGCCTCATTTTGGGTGTTTCCTTTTAATTGGTTGTTGGCCCCCACTTCTCTCCATACCAGTCCCTAGGTTCTGTTTGTCTTGCCTAATTGTTACATTTTGTGCAGCCTGTCCAAGCAAGTTTTTAAGAAATTCATCACTTGGGGCTAACTTAACCTCGGTCATGACCACTAGGCCTATGGCCAGAGTATTTTATTGACACTTGTATTATTTTCCTAGGTTATCATGTTGGATCGGCTGTATCCAAGCCTAAGTTTGTATGTCTTCTGTACATTTTATAGATAGGGAGGCATCTTATTTACCCCGAGTCAGTCCTCACATGGTGTATCTGATATATCAACATCTGCGTTTGTCTTGTGAGTAGTTTCAGCCCTCTGTCAGCGCAAGTGAGGTTTCAAGCGTGTAATGATAAGTCTAGTCCAAGTCTTGCTCTAGACCAGTGTGTGTTTTTGTCATGTCATGGTTATCGTCTGCCTGCTTGCACATATTATGGTATTCCTAACTCCGCATTGCACCAACTCTGTGCTGGAGAAGCTGCATTTACAATGGCAGCCACGTTAAGTTATTGTCCACGGTACTTTTATTACATATACGTAAGTTGACATTGTCTTAGCATTTTCAAGTGAGTGCAAGCAAGATTTTATATACTAACAAGTGCTTTTTTGCAACTTAATCTTGTGGTACAACTCCACTATGTTAATACCTGGCGTGGGCCACGTCAAGTTAATTCACGCATTTCAGCAGTTATGCTCATTTTTTTGGATAGAAGACATAGGTTGTGGTTCCTCTCTAGTATGGACATTGCTTGTTGGTTAATGCTGCCACTGCAGCTTCTTATCATGCTTGTCTGGCCTTGTTAGAGGCCTTTTAGCTATATATAGCTAACTGTGCCAAAACTGAGGTGGCCTTACTTGAATATGAAGTGAATTTCAGGAGATTTCAGGCATTGCCAGCTGTGTAATATATGCCTATCTGCATACATTTCTTGGGAGTACTGCCTGAAGCTGCTAGTACTTAATACTCTTCTTTGGTGCTTCACATGCTGATCACAACTACCGGCTCTGTGTTAATGAGGCCCAGTAGGCTGAATTGGTACTGTCCATGGGTAATTGTTCTTGTACAGCAAAGGCCAAGTGATGATTTAGGCATCCAGTAGGTGGGCATTTACTTACAGACCTGCCATGTGAAAATAGCATTTAACCAAGTCCTTTCTCATTTTGAAGAGGCTTATTTACAAAACTGAAATAGGTGATTTATATTGAAGACCATAATAGATCGACAGGGCATAATGGGTTCATCTTATAGGAAATATCCATCTAAAAGTTTAGCAAATGAACATTCAAAAAAGAAGAAAGATGAAGAATATGATTAATGCAAGCTGAGAAAATTCAATCCTTTTCATTTGAATTCAGCTGTGCTCAACACACTATGAAATTAATGTATTTTACGCCTATATGAACAGTGAAATATGGCTCTACTTCTTTGTGTTTCTGCTCTTCATAAGGAGTCTCTAAGATTATTTCAACTTTACAGGGCATAAAAATGTGTTTGAAGAGAAAGCCGTCACAGTCATTCCAATTAACAAAGTGAAATCACTTATGCTTTTGTTTTCTTTTTTGGCAACATTATCTTTCATTTATAAGTACCCTCTTGGCAATCAAAGGAATTATTACCATTACTGTGGTAATAGCAGTTCATCTGTTTTCATAATGGTGAATAAGAGCATAATAGCTTATGAGATGCAAAGTTATACTCATTTGTCGCCACTTGGCTGTGCTAAAGTACATAACATTGGAGATCTTTAACTCGACAGCGCTAAAGACAGAAGAACAAAAGCAACCAACAGCAGCTCTCCTACAGTAACGGTAACTTCAATCATTGATGGTTCAGTGACTGAACCGATACAAATGTGTTTTCTTTTCCCTGACATCTAGAGAAATGTAATGAAATGTATGACCCACTGAGTTTCTTTTTAACACATGCAGCAGTGAGAGCTTCATGAAAAGGTCCCTTGAATTATTGTATTTCTTGCAAAGTTTCATTGACAGCGAAAAAGGGGACGTGTGGAATGACAGAACAGAATGGCACAGCGGTGTTCAGTGCACTTTATGAAAATCAAGTAATTTAAACAATACCGGTAATAATAGGCAGCCGAACACACCTGCACTGTGAAGTCAGCGGGCTTTGCTTGCAGACTTTACTGAGTTTCATGTCACTGGAAGCATGGGGCCTATAAATAAACCTTGATGTTGTCTGCTCAGTCACCTACAAACAGCATGCAGAGAGATTGACTGCTTTAGATTACATCTAAGATGTGTTTGCCTGTCTGTGGCTGTGGAGCACAGATAGCTGCAATTTCATATACATGAATAGATGAACTGGATAAGAATCACATTTTCCCTTCAGGAGAGAAATGTAGTCCTAAAAAAATTAGAGCTTATTTATGCATATCGGTTCTCTTCAGAGCTGCTGCCATGGGGAGACATTAGGAGGTAATGCTTCTCCAAAATAAATGATGTCTCCTACCTACATATCCTTCAAATAACATTTGCTAGTATGTCTTCCATAGAAAGGATGCCCGCTCATTAAAGACACAATGCTTTATTCTGGTCAGTATCTAGAGCCAACCCCTATTATGGATTTAGTGTACCATCTACTACTACCAAATAATGTCATTTAAAAAAGAACATATATGGTATATTGAAATAGTATTGCTATTATTCATGTATTATAAATCATATGTTTTAACTTATATCACTTTAAGAGACACTGTCACCTTGCTCATGTTGGCCAAAGTGACAATGTCACAGTAAAGGGCACTCCCCTCCCTCTTCTATTCATGTAACTATCAGCTTTTTCCTACTCTGTCTGCCTTACTCAGACAACGCATCCCACACAGTTGCTACCTTTTGTATCACTTGCTCTTCCCTTTTAGATTATAAACTCTCACAAGCAGGACTCACAAGCAAAGTGCTGTGCAAACTGTTTGGGCTTTATAAATCTTGCATAATAATAATGACCTCTTACGCTCTCCCGGACATAGAGAATACCAAGCACTTTGCGGTAAGGGAGAGCATGCGACTTACCCCCATGTAATATTGCCTGGGCCTACCCAATCGTTAGGCTCCAGCACTGTTGCATAACTCCCTTGAGTTGCCCACATAGCTGTGAGGGAACGCAGGGAAGGAGAGTATAAGCGGGTTAGGAGTAACCCTTTGTAGACCCACTGTCACTTTGCCCTGGCTCTTTACATCCTAACATATAACATGAAAATATATATGAATTGCTAGAATATGATCATTCACTGCCTGGGTTTCACTTACATTTTACTACAACTAAACTAGAAACATATATTACCTACTGGTGTTTTTTCCATCCTAAAGCCTAACATCAGCCATTTTTTTTTTGGTTTCGAGGTGGAGAAACCTTAGAATCTTATTGCTGTTTGTGTCCACATTTGGGAGATTTCTCCTTAAATCTTATCTTTCTAACAGGTGCTAAATAGCATAAGAAGTGAGGGAAAAAATCTCTACACTTTATGTCTATTTGATGGAAGCCAGACAGAACAGGTGACGAGGGGGTAGCTCCCACAATAGGGACACAAGCAAAAATAATAACACATTTTTTAGTTTCGTGAGAAAAGTTTTGTATTAAAATGATGAGCACATTTCTTTTTCTGTCTTTAAATCAAGAGAATATTGCATTTTTATTTTACATTGTACTTCAAATTCTCCTGAAAGGAGGTTTTTAATTGCTGCCTGTGTGCCTATAAGGTTGCTCT
Source organism: Nanorana parkeri (assembly GCF_000935625.1). Classification (NCBI taxonomy): domain Eukaryota; kingdom Metazoa; phylum Chordata; class Amphibia; order Anura; family Dicroglossidae; genus Nanorana; species Nanorana parkeri. The sequence goes on from NW_017307684.1 coordinate 124,386, forward strand.
ACCCTTGCTTCCTGTCCAATGACTGGTGTTAGAATAGAAGGAGAAGAAAAATCTTTTCTGTGGGGATCCAGACAGCATTTAAAACTTTACAATATTTCCAACTCTGACACATGCAATCCCAAAAACAAAAAATAAAGACATGCCTAGAGCTATATGTAAACCCTGTCACTAAAATGTCTCATTAGTTTAACATATTATAGTAATTTCAAAAGTAGTTTTCTATATCTTTAAATCTGCAGCGTTCATTGAAAATAATACTGGTGTTCCGGCCATCAAGGTTCTGGTTCATGCACTTTCTGTTATAGGGTAACAGCACATGCCACTCTTCCAATTGTGCTCCTGTATTGTCTCTCTGTCATTTATTCTTCTGATGGAGACTACAGGTGCTATTTTAATGCATAATATGCAGACATGTTCCTGCAGCAAGTACAAAGCATAGGATCAGTATACATTAGGCTAATACTATAGGTTTGATTTACTAAAGGCAAATAGGCTTTTCACTTTGCAGTGGAATTTCCCTTAAGCTTAGTGAATAAAGTGAAGCTCTGCTGACCTCCGCCATCAAATCATGTGCAAGCAAAAACAAAGTTTTTTTTTTTATTCTGCTTGCAAATAATTGGATATTCTTTGCAAAGCGAGTTTTCAATATATTCATTAAGCTAAGTAAAAATTTGCCTTGCAAGGTAAACAGTCTTTTTGCATTTAGTAAATCAAACCCCATCACTTATGATTGAGGACGTATAGGTTAACCTCATTTCTATCTTGCAACCTGTCATCAAATTTGACTGACCAGACTTTAAACAATTCGACCACTTTTTGTTCCAGAGTTTGTGCTAATAAGATTTATTGAGTCACAAAAGAAAGTAATGTGTAAACAGTCTGGTTGGTTGTTCCAGTGGGAATTTGACAACAGCTCATAACAAAAAGAACACTTTACAGCCATGTGTGTGGTCAACATTATTTTTTTGGACATCCCTTTAAACTTTGTCTTCCCGTACTTGATTCATGGGGCGGCATGATTCATAATCCTCTCTGGGAGTGTCAGACACTATTAAGAAAGGATAGCAGCTAGGACATGCCTTGTGAATGCTATATTTTAAGACAATGCTGTTTAAGGTTTTTTTTATAACCCAGATGGATGATTTTGCATGAAGAAATAGCTCTAGATATGATGTAGATGAGTAAAGCCATTGGTTGCATGAGTAGTATAACTAGGGGAAGGTTGCTGCTATGTGCTAGGAAGGTGATACATTATACAAAAAAATGAAAATGTGTCTTTATGTGTGTAAGGTCTGTTCAGCTAGAAATTGAGGATCATTTTAAAGTATATTTCTAGCCAAAGTTTTTTTAAAATGTTGGATAAGGAAGGGGATAGTTAAAACCCCTGTCAGTTTTTTTTCCCTACCATCTGTGTCTCTTTGGGTAGACACAAGAGGAAGTAAGAGGAAATATTTTCAAAGTGAGTGAAATGTCCTCTTAGATAGTTCTCTCCAGAACATTTGTCTTAATTAGAAGATTTCCCCTCTATTCCTCTTCTGGCGACAAATGGAAAGTGTGGATATTCCTATCAGGAACACAGACATCAATAATAACCTAAGCATGGTGTGGAGTTTATGAGATACCATTCATTGGCTATTTATAAAGAATTTGCAGGGCCCTGCGAATACCTGTGAATGTTTGTTTGGGGCAAATAATGCCAAAATAAAACATTCCTAATATATTCTTTTGTTTGAATGTACTGTGGTGTAATAGTACATTATGTCCACTAGACGGAGCTGAGGAGCATAGGAGATTTCCTATGCTGTGCAGCTCCATCTAGTGGCCAAAACGTGACTATACATTCAAACTGGAAAAAATATATTAAGAATGTTCCTTTTTTTTTACATTAATCAACCAAAATGAAAATTCACAGTGATCGCAGGGTGAAGGGACTGGAGAATTGTTTATAAATAGACCCCAAAGTGTATTTTCATGATTGTTGTCAAATTTGAGAAAACCCCCACTATATGTTTGTTCTATGTTCCTATTCATACAACATATCTAAGAATAATTTAAAAAAATCGTATCTTTTACATGTTTCTGTTTATCAGGCTTTTGCAGGCATCTCTCTAGATTTCAAAGTAACAGGAAACTCTGGCAGTCCCCACAGAACGATTAGGGACAATCACTCACAATGGATGCTGCTCCTTGATGTTTAAAAGTTTTAACTTCATGCAGAATCAGCTGGTTCCCTGAGAACTAGCCCTGATATCCTGTTTTAGGGTGGCTCCTTTCCCCTGCAGGGTCCTAGAGAGACACCGTTGTCTGTGCTAGTAAGCTATCTGTGTTTCCACAAACACACAGGCACAGCAAGGCAAGTCACACCTGAACTCCATGCTCCCTCTCCTTTTTCCTCCCTCCTTCCTCCTCCCTTCTCCCTTTTCCAAATAGTACAGGTGAAACTCGAATAATTAGAATATTGTGCAAAGTTCATTTATTTCACTAATGCAACTTGAAAGGTGAAACTAATATATGAGATAGACTCCACAACCTCAAAAAAGTAGATTATTACATGCAATCAATAAAACAAGGATTGTACATAGAACAATATCGGACCTCTGAAAAGTACAAGCATGCATATGTACTCAGTACTTGGTTTGGGCCCCTTTTGCAGCACTTACTGCAATTACTTTTGCACGATATTCTAATTATTCGAGTTTCAACTGTATATGGATAGTTGCTGGAGACTGTGCTGTCCCTTGTGATCTTGTACTGGACAGGAAGTTCAGGGAAGTGGGAGCTGGGAGCGTGGCAGCCAGCTGGTCATAAACATGATGGCTGTAAGAGCTTGGCTAAACATTTAAAGAAATAGTCTGCTTGGCAATGTATATTTGTTTGATCTGGATTCATTATTGAAAAAAGTTTGAGAGTTTAATATCACTTTAACTCTAAACTGTCTAATGCATTTAACAGACAAAAACAAATCAATAAATAAGTAAAGGATTTAAGAAGCACATTCTGGATCCCACAATGATTATTATCTCTAAGATAGATACATACAAAATTAATGCTGACGATTTTTGTGAGTATAAAACTGAGCATCCTAGATTCACTTAGATTGAATCCCCCCACCACACACATTTAACAGTTTCTCAAAACAGTAGTTTATTTCCAACTGTGCAGAGTTTTCTTGCTGAAATATTTCCTGCGTTGGTCATGATATAAGAATTCTGACTTTCCTTTTCTAAGAGAAAAACGTAAAACTTTCTGATCCCGTATACAAAATGAAACTGACCCAAACCCCATTGAGAGAGAGATTTACTGAAGCAAAGTTTTTCTGGCATTTTGAAAATCCACAATATTACTTTTTTATTGAGCTGATTTTGCACTGGCATTTTCCCAGCTGCATGTAAAAGAATATTTATGTTCCTAAATCAAGCTGTCTTTAGCTAAGGAGTAAAGCTGAAGAACTTCTTTGATTAATTCCCCCTAACCTCCCCAAAAGAACAAGCTGTTAATTTAATTCATCTAACAGATGCTTGGGAGATTTTTTTCAGTCAAACGGTAGTTTATATGATTTTTTGCCTCTTATACGGGAGCTTTTTGTGTTTATGGTGCCCACAAATATGTACTTAATGAAAATCTGCATAGTAAATTTGTCACTGCAAAAGTCTGTCGCGTGGATGTAGACAGAGGAGGTATGAAGTGTGCTGGTGCCTAGTTTATGCTGATCTATTTGACTCACAGATCCACTGTGTCTCTGGTTACATGGGAATTCCCAACTGGGATATCAACATACATTGGGGTTTTATCATGCTGGCCAGTTGTGGAATTTAAACTTTAGCCCATATTTCAGTGTATGTTTAAACCAAACTTTTCTTTTCAGTTTTGAATAAAGGGTTAAACCCTTGTCCTTTTATTTTTTTTCTGTGTCCATTTGGTTAAAATTTCCCTTTACTTCCAGTCCTAGAAGTTGAAAGGAAATCTCTCCAAAATAAGGGACATTTCCTTTTTTAAGCAGTTGTCACTGGAAGAAGCCATCCCATTGGAATAGTCACCATTGAAACTTCTTCTGGTAACAACCGTAACATTTTGGATTTTTCTATCACTTTCTATCTCAGTGACAGTGGTCATCAGGATTGATGAACAAAGGTTAATGTGCCACATGGAGGCACAGACAACAATAAAAACCCTTCCCCACTCTATCCAAAACTAACAAGAAAATATGGGTTATACATATACTTTAAAAACAGCTGGCCATGTAATAAAAGACATATGTAAAACGGCACCAACATACTGTATGTTTGAAGGACCACAGTATAAAAAGAAATGTGCACTTCATGTCTTGGTCTACAACTGTAAAGTTCCTTCTACATGTTTGACATTTAAAAGAAAATGTATCTGTCCGCTCGCTCTATTTGAATATGAAAAGGAAATTAAAGGGTTTTTGTTACATTCTTTATTTCTTTTGCTCAGTACTAAAACATCTTTTTTAAATATTTTGAGATAAAGATATGATATATATTTACCTAAATTATATCTGAAATGTTGCAAATGAATATTTTCTCTTTGGGAACCCCATAATGCTCTTTGGACCCTATATCATTGGTGATCCCTGTATTAAATGTTTATTTTTAAGATAAATATTTTGTTAGTAAAAAGTATAAGCCATAAATAAATCAGATAAAAACATATAAATATTTAAAAATGTAGATGAAATTATTCAAAAACCCCACATTTTTCCTTTAACTGCTTCCCGGCCGGCCAGGAGCTTCCTGGATTTAACAGGCCATGTATACGTGCGGCGCGCGCGAGCAGGAAACAATGGTAATTTAAAAACAGGCAGCGATCCGCCGGCTACAGAGCCGGCGGATCGCTTGTATAAGCTGCCGGCGTGTGTCCTCCCTCCGCGGCCCCCCCTCCCGTTGTCACGCTGGTCCCGGGCTCCGCTGTGCCCGGTGTGAGCCCAGGACCAGCATAGTGATTCTCTGACAGGGGTCCCCTCTCCGCTGTCAGAATGCGGAACTGATGTATATTACATCACTTCCGCATTCTTGTGTCACTCTCCATCTTCAGATGCTGGAGAGAAGCTGATGAAGGGGGGTCCTAGGTGACATTAGGGGTCTTGGAGACCCCTGATGTCTCCATAAAGAGGACCTGTCACTTGTTTTGCTATCACATAAGGGGGTTTCTTAGCCCCCTATCTGATAGCAATAAAGTTAAGTGAAAAAAAATAGGAAAAAAAATTAAAGTCCCCCCCCCAAAAATTTTAAGTTACACATAAAAAAGAATGTAAAATTTGTTTTTTTTAAGTTCCCACCCATACATACACGCATGCAAACATGCGTCAGGGGCGCATGCCTGCGAAAACGACGATTGCGCCCATTACGCCGCACATGCTACATATCGCCGCGAACGTCGCAGTAAGAGCAATAATTCCAGGGCCATCAATCACTGATAACACTAAACTGATGAGCTATAAAAGCTTTTAAAGCGTCGCCTATGGTCAATTTTGAGTATGGTAGTTTTTTGCGATTTCGCGGGTGCGCGCAATTTGTAAGCATGACATGTTTGGTGTCTATTTACCCGACGTGACCCCGTCTTTTATATTTTACCAAAATAATTGGGTAATAATAATTGTTTCCTAACCTAATTTAAAAAAAACACTTTTTTTCCCCAAAGTTTTCGGAAATTTTCTCGAAATATAGTAAAAAATAAAAACCGCAGTGGAGATTAAATACCACCAAAAGAAAGCTCTACCTGTCCCCAAAAAATGGTATAAAATGAATTTCAGTACAGCGTTGCATGACGGAATAAACGTCAGTCAAAGTACTGCAGCGCTGAATACTGAAAAATGGCCTGGCCAGGAAGAGGGTGTAAACACCTGGTCAGCAAGTGGTAAATAAGAATGAGGTTACAGTATAACAGCAGTATACACATGAGTATTCATGACATAGTGAGCCACTAATATATAAGCACTAAGCAAGTTTGTCATATTTGTTAGATTATTTATACTGGAAACATTTTCAGTATACTAAACTGACTATTGATTTGCTTTGAATGGTCATTCGCAGTATAATATAGTAACTCATGTCACAATGTACACAGA
>NW_017307684.1:130980-132222 GCF_000935625.1 Nanorana parkeri
CCCCTCCCTCCGCGGCCCCCCCTCCCGTTGTCACGCTGGTCCCGGGCTCCGCTGTGCCCGGTGTGAGCCCAGGACCAGCATAGTGATTCTCTGACAGGGGTCCCCTCTCCGCTGTCAGAATGCGGAACTGATGTATATTACATCACTTCCGCATTCTTGTGTCACTCTCCATCTTCAGATGCTGGAGAGAAGCTGATGAAGGGGGGTCCTAGGTGACATTAGGGGTCTTGGAGACCCCTGATGTCTCCATAAAGAGGACCTGTCACTTGTTTTGCTATCACATAAGGGGGTTTCTTAGCCCCCTATCTGATAGCAATAAAGTTAAGTGAAAAAAAATAGGAAAAAAAATTAAAGTCCCCCCCCCAAAAATTTTAAGTTACACATAAAAAAGAATGTAAAATTTGTTTTTTTTAAGTTCCCACCCATACATACACGCATGCAAACATGCGTCAGGGGCGCATGCCTGCGAAAACGACGATTGCGCCCATTACGCCGCACATGCTACATATCGCCGCGAACGTCGCAGTAAGAGCAATAATTCCAGGGCCATCAATCACTGATAACACTAAACTGATGAGCTATAAAAGCTTTTAAAGCGTCGCCTATGGTCAATTTTGAGTATGGTAGTTTTTTGCGATTTCGCGGGTGCGCGCAATTTGTAAGCATGACATGTTTGGTGTCTATTTACCCGACGTGACCCCGTCTTTTATATTTTACCAAAATAATTGGGTAATAATAATTGTTTCCTAACCTAATTTAAAAAAAACACTTTTTTTCCCCAAAGTTTTCGGAAATTTTCTCGAAATATAGTAAAAAATAAAAACCGCAGTGGAGATTAAATACCACCAAAAGAAAGCTCTACCTGTCCCCAAAAAATGGTATAAAATGAATTTCAGTACAGCGTTGCATGACGGAATAAACGTCAGTCAAAGTACTGCAGCGCTGAATACTGAAAAATGGCCTGGCCAGGAAGAGGGTGTAAACACCTGGTCAGCAAGTGGTAAATAAGAATGAGGTTACAGTATAACAGCAGTATACACATGAGTATTCATGACATAGTGAGCCACTAATATATAAGCACTAAGCAAGTTTGTCATATTTGTTAGATTATTTATACTGGAAACATTTTCAGTATACTAAACTGACTATTGATTTGCTTTGAATGGTCATTCGCAGTATAATATAGTAACTCATGTCACAATGTACACAGAAAAATATGCGGGGGGGGGGGGGTTGTTTTGT
>NW_017307684.1:132361-138143 GCF_000935625.1 Nanorana parkeri
TTTGATAGAAATTACATTTTACAGTTCAGATTTTACTTTGTGGAGTGCAGATTACTTTGCTGTAACAAGTGCAGTGGAGATGCTAATTATACAGAGAGCGGTCATTTTTAGACAGTGTATACAGAGGTACCTGATGCAGAGGCAGATACAGTGCAATGGATGCCAACTTATCCATTTAAATACTAATAGCACATCTAAGTTATATAGGACATGTACGTATTTACATTCTGCATTTTATCTGCATTTTATCTGCTACAAAGCATATTTTTATATGTATCAGCAGATAAGGGACTGAGTTGATAACCCTGTACAGAGCCCGTACATCTGAAAATGCTGGCGATAACTGAGCTCCAGGAATTGTGCATTGGGAGGGCCTTCTGATGCTAGAGTACCATTACGTAATAGGCAGAGCTGTGAAATAAGTTGGCGCTTAATAAAATGAGGCTAATAATATGAATCAACAAGTGCCTGACTAGTGGCTACAGGATCTTCGCAAGATTCCCTTTTGGTCTAGGGCTGAGACAAGTAAATGATAGACCATATATGTTATATTGAAAAATTAATTTAAAGCTAAAATTTAGCTAAATATATTTTTGCTATGCAGCCCTCAGAGTATAGCTTACATCCTGCTAATTGTAGAAATCGTCCCACGAGTGCCGTTGGATACCCTTTACAGAACTGTGGTGTGGGGAGGGGGGGAAGTTAACAGCAGCCTCTGCCACTGTGAAAGAGTCTTCAAAGGTTGTGATGCTTGCACGCCCCTTCCTTCTCTCTCTTCCATTCATAGAAGTTCTGTTATTATTTCCCATAATGCAAAGCAACCTGTGATTGGAGGACAGGCAGATGAATGACAATTGCATTATGGGGCCGAGGCCTTTCCCATTTCCATGGGGACTTCTATATCCACTAGGTATTTCCTAGCTGTTTAATGCCTAGCTAATGGACCATTCTGCCCATTGGGGTTGTAAGCGCTCTCTGGTACCATCCCTGGCAGAGTCTGTATCTGACCCTACTGTGACTGTGAGTGAAACCAGGTCTGCAGCCCCTGTTGTCCTTTCTGATTCAGATTATAGGCAATCTATATTTTGGAAAATACCACATTATGGTAACTAGATGGAGGAATACTTATAAATACTTATTTCATATGCTCTTCATCTACTGTAGTGTCAATGATGTGGTATTTTCCGAATATTACATTCAACCTAAATAGAAAACAAGAACGTTCAACTTTCACATAGATTTGCAGGGAGAATGCCTCTGCAAATTGTTTTCTAAATAGACCCCCTATGTATGTCTCTTCTGTCTTCCTTCTCAGAAAGTTTTAAAAACACACTTACATTCCACTTCAAGAATGACATTACCCTACTGGACAGTGGAAATATATCCCCACTGACACCAACACAGCCTAAGGCAAAATGTTTACCTTGCTTTATGGTAAATATAGCCTTATATAACACCTGTGAATGTTCATTATCGGTTGCTAGTTAACTCATACAGTGCCTGGTAGACTTAGTTAGTGTGTTAGCCACTTGTATGGTTATCAAAAATCAAGGCATGTCTGACCATCGTTACTGCTCATGACATCTTATACATTACTTACTCTATCCTCAGGCTACATATGCACACTGACTTAGTGACTGCTGGCTACATAAATTGCAGGTGCAGAAGTGGGTCAGAGCTTGCTGATGTTCTGCTTTTATTATCCCAGATGCAATAAACCACTAGATATACACATGCTAGAAGCCTTATGTTATTTCCTTGCACTGACTAAATTCTCGTTTTGTAGCCAGACATTTGAGACGTGATGAACATGGCCTGTCTGCATATTTCCCAGCAAAAATCCTACCTCTACATAATGGAAAAAATGATTGTTAGGTCAACATTTTAATTGTCCTTAAGAAGGAGAACGCCAAACTAGAAATCTGTCTTTTTTTAAATGTAAACAGTGATTTGTGGTATATATGATGTTTGCTTTGGAACAAAAGTATACAAAGATATAATAATGCCAAGCCTATATGTAACAAAAGGGAAGGAAACATTTTTTATTAGTCTGTAACAAACAGTAAATCCAGTAGTGTTACTAGATATTCCCGTCACTTGCTAACAAAGGACCTGAACTCTCAATGTGTACAAAAAGGCAGGGAGAGAGCTTAGGACTAGTCATCAGTATTGCCTGTTTGCTCCCCACTGCTGATCTTTTCCGCATTGTTGTCTTACTTGCGGTGCACTGTGTTTGTGTGTGGGATGGCCATCAGAGCTATCCCCTGATCACTGGTGATCTGTTAACTGATGGTGGGATATATAAGAAGCAGCAGGAGAGGTTCCAAAGCACAGTAACATAGCAGGAACAAACCATTAGTAAATCCTGCCTGTGCTGTGCTGCTGCCTGTGAAATGAATGGGTCAGTGCAGAGGCTCATCCCTCTCTTTCCCTTCTGAGGTCCCAATAATAGGCAGTGTGTCTGAAAGGGGATAGCTTACTGTTATCTCCTTTCAGACACACAAGGCAGTGTGTCTTGCAAAACCATCTAGTGCTCTGGGAATCCTTTATCATGTATTAATATTTGTAAGACAAAGATTGTGTATGTATAGTAGACAAACACATAGATGTAAAACTTATCAACTTAAACATCAGCAATTATATATATCAAACACTTTTAGCGTTTACCTTAATAACTTTGCATTATTATTATTAGTAATAATAATAATCATTATCATCAATATCATCATCATAATAATAATAATCATTATCATCATCATAGCCAAAAGAACAGCTGGACCTAAACATTTGCTAGTAACACATTCTTTCTTTGATGTCTTCATCACATTCATGCAGAAAAGTCTTTTTTTTAATCTTGGCTTACATGCCATTGCCTAGTTTCGCTACTGTTGCTTTTCCTGTCATCATCTAGAAAAGGTTTCCTTGGCCAAACCACTTCATAAACGCTAAATTTTTTTGATGTTATTGCCACTTGTAGAATATCAGAGAAAAAGAGACTGACAAAAGGAGAGCCAGAAGAGTGTTATCAAAAATACATATAGCAAGCATGTTTAGCCAGAACACAATTACAACCCACAGCATAAAATGAAATATATAGTGGCTTTCTACATAATTGTTTCTTTATTATGGAATATTTTTTTATTTAGAGCAATTGGGTAGGCTGTATTCCATATCCTTTTAACATTAGCACTTTATCTTTGCTGATACTATATTGATAGACTACTCTTGCATAAGCTTACTACACATATTACAATCTGATTGTACAATCTTTTTTAGCTCTACCAATAACTATGTAGTGCAAGGGTCTGCCTGATTGGATACAAGTTGTTGGATATTTTAGGTAGTCCCTCATATTACATAGTTTTGATACATCTAACATTTATTGTACAGCCAGAATGCAATGTGTATGGTACCCCTTAGTGAGCTTAATCAATCATCTCCCATTATCATGCGGCACAGGAGGAGGTTCTAATCAAGGTGGCCATACACTGCTCGAATTGTGTAAATGTATGTGAATAACACTGAAGGTCTGAAAAGGCATCCTCTTAAGGGGGAAAGTAACAACATTCCTCACTATTCAATAATACACTCAAGCCAAACTGAATTTGGACTTTGCCGGTACTATAGTAACATTTAAAAACATTACCATTTATAAATATTTTTAGAAAAATAATATAAAATACATGTATATAACTGACTGTATGAGATTATATCCAAAAAAGGGCTATATCATAGATAATTGCCTGCCCTGTTATACCATCACAGTCATAATGGCTCTATGAATGGGAAACCCAGATAGTCAATACATTTTGCAGGCACTGTAGGCCACTTTTTCAGGCGAATAAGGATGACATGATCTACAATGTATGACATACAAATGGAACATTAGTCTCATAAATATTCACAGGTAACATTATTATTGCCACTTTACATCACTTACTGTACATACTGTACAGAACAAGAAATAACTAAAAGTGCATGGCTAGCTTTAGACAAAGACATTATAAAAGCAATCTAATGCAACGCTGCACTGAAATTAATCTTATACCATTTTTTGAGGACAGATAGAGCTACTATATTAACGAAAAATTACAGAAAATAAAAAAAAAAGAACTGTTTCCCAACTGTTTCCCTTATATTCAATTATAAAACATTTATTATTACCCAATTTATTATTACCCAATGTCAAGCCTTAAAATTGCAAGCATGCGTGAAACCTCAAAACTACAATACCCAAAAGTGGCCATAGGCGACGCTTTAAAAGCTTTTACTGCTCATCAGTTTAGTGTTATCAGTGATTAATGGCCCTAAAATGATTGCTCTCACTCCGACGTTTGCGGCGATATGTAACATGTGTAGCGCAATTGTCGTTTTCGCACGCTGAAGCACCTGACGCATATTTACGTTTATATGTGCGTAAACGTGGGGGACTTAAAAATTTGGGGTTTTTAATTTTTTTTTATATGTGACTTTTATTTTTTTACTTTATATATATATATTTTTTTTTACACTTATTGTTATTGCCATCACATAGGGAGATAACAATCCCCCTATATAATAGCAAAGGCACACTGACAGGTCCTCTTTATGGAGACAATAGGGGTCCCTAGGACCCCTAATGTCACCTGGGGACCCCAAAAGAAGCTGATGAAGCACAGATCTGCTTCATCAGCTTCTTTTCTCTGCCTATAGTAGCCAGATGACTGAAAGGTGAATGATGTGGAAGTGATGTGATACACATCACTTCTGCATTCAGACCTCGGAGGGAGTTCAGCAAGGAGGAAGATGCTGATCTCCCTCCCATCTTACCTCCTGACGCCCTCCCGAGCTGGTCCCGGGCCGCAGATGGGCTAGCGGACCCTGAGATTGAAGGTGAGGGGTCAGGTGGGGTGCCGGCAGCGGCGGCACTGGAGGGGGGTGAAGAAATCACACCATACAAGCGATCGGCAGCTATAGAGCCGCTGATCGGTTGCATGTGAAACAGCCGGTAACGGCTGTAAAGAACAGCGGGCTTTTCCTGCCCGTGCGCACGCACGAGCAGGAACAATATGCCGCGAATGTGAGTCTGCCGTCCGTCTGTTTTTTCTCAACGGGCGGACGGCAGGAGGGGAGGCGAGAAAGTGACAGCTGGTATCTCTCCTCCCACACCGCTCAGCCTCCTATCAGAGTCCGGCAGAGCGGTGTGGGGGCGGGACAGCGCTGTCACAGGAGGCTGGGCTCTCCTCTCGCACCGCTCACTTAGCCTCCTGTGACAGTGTGTGTCAGAGAAGAGAGCCAGGTACAAACACTCAGCGTTCAGTGATCGCTGAGTGTGTGTACATAATTGAGGACATGGTATGATTAATATATCCTCAATTATGAATGAATGCAAGGGTGATCTATATCACCTGATGTTCATTCATAATTGTGGTTATAGTAATCATACTATATTCTCAAGTTATCAATGAACAGGAACACTCATAGAGGATTCCTGTTCATTGATAACAGGGGATACAGAAAAAGAGACTTTGTGTCCTCAATCTCTTTTTCTATTTTAAAAGGGAAATATCAAGGGTCTTTTTAGACCCCTAATATTTCCCAGAAGCCCCTAAAAGTAAAGTAAAAAATAAAAATATTTAACAAAAAATGTAAATGTTTATAAAAAATGTATAAAATATTTAAAACATGTAAAAAAATGTAAATAAAAACATTTTCAGTATCGGTTTCAGCCTGACAATTTTTTCTATTTCGGTTTCGTTTCGGTTTTTACATTTCTATTTCGGTGCACATATATATATATATA
>NW_017307684.1:138380-165880 GCF_000935625.1 Nanorana parkeri
TATATATATATATATATATATAAAACATTTCTTGTATGTTTTGTAATTGTGTATGTTTTCAAGTATACTTTATGCAGAGAAATGAACAATTTATCATGGAGCCATGATAGTGAAGCGTACAGTAGCTTCATTTGTGTATAGATCAGTAGAGCAGGCAAGCTGTGCTCTGTGTGTGGCTGTAGCTAATACTATTTAGCACTATGAGATGAATGCTTTCACACTTCAGCCAGAGTCATATTTAGGTTAAATGTTAACTGCATCTCTTTACGTTTGAGTCTAGCCAGTGCAAAGCTGAGTCACATAATTTTTTTTCAATAGCAAAGCAAAGCCAAAAAAGCACTTACTGTGTGAAACAGGGTAGATGTTTCTGTTTTATAAAATCAGTGGTAAATGTCTGGATCCAGTCCTGTTTTACTTTCCCAAGAGAAAATGAGAAAACGTACATTCTTTAGGAATGCAGTTACAGCAACACATGTACTATTGGAGTAAATGAGCCGAACCTTTAAAAATTCTGGTGAGCTTAGCTGTGTTTTTACATTGTCAGATCGGTTAAATTTCAAATGAAACTTGGAAGCAAAATGAGGCTAATTTGTGAAATGAAACAGGGGAAATGATCAAATTGAACTAATCTGTACATTCACAAGTGGACGTGGGTACACACCCTTCCTCCGTGTTTTTGCAACATGTGAACAGCTCAATACTGTCTAAGATGTTGGGTTTCACATGGCTGATTAAAGCAAACCTGTACTCAGAGATATATGGAGGTTGCCATTGCTAACCTTTCCATTTTCAGAACACTTGTTACCTGACTGTCATGCTGATCCAAAGGATTTGTGTCACTGACCTGGAAAGAGCATGCAGCAAGTGAAGCCAGAACTCCTGTTCTGTAGGTTACTAAATACTACAACCACAAATACCGTATAAATACATGTGCACCACTACAATATAAATAAAAAAGTGTAAATATCTTTATTATAAAAATAATAACATTTGATAATGCACAGAAATTGCAGATAGACGCACTTACACACAAGATTTAAAATAACTTGTATATATCCACATCCACCAGATCATAATCAGCCTAATATTACAGTTGCCTGGGGACTCAACAAGAGTCTTATGCTGTATTGACCCTGGTCAAATCATGTGTGTATCCTGATGGCTAGAAGCAGGGTTGCAACAGTTTAAAAAGGAGAAATAGGTTTAGAAATATATTCTTCTCTGTATAAATGACAACCGCCCCCACCCACGCCAAAAAAAGAAAGAACCCAAAAAACCAAGGAAAATATTTATAAAAAGATTTTTGAATGTGTATTACATTTGCTCCCTGAATTTGCATATGTGTTGGCCCAGTCAAGTAACAATTGCTGCACAAATGTGTCAATAGCTTAGATTTTTGTCAGTAGCTTATACTTAGAGATCTAAACAATTCTGCCACAGAAAATTATGCAAAGGATTTTGTGAACAATGGAATATGTATCTGACCAAGTACACCTGTTTGTAGAGAAAAAAAATCATGGAAAATCTAATGATAGATACGTTGCAGCATTATCTGAACTCCAGATGTTATTTGCACTTCATCTGCTTTGATAAACTACTACAGGTTTGGCTCGTGGCCACTTTTCTTTTTTTTAATTCATTAATGGGCATATTTCCATAACACAGTAAAAAACAACATTGTACAAAGCAATTGTGACATAAACATATAGTGAACAAATCCCTGCTTTACCATTGTAATGGCTACTTATGTTGAATTAACATGTGATGTGAGCCTTAATTTATCTTACAGTATTATGTAACATAATGAAATGCTTATTAAAGCTTGCACTTAACCAAGAACAGTACTGTTATCTGCACTCTGGGTGCACCCTTGGAGTCAGGCAGGGAGGTGATTATTTTCATCAAGACAATTGCTTGTGCTGGTATTTTTTAGTGTGGGACTCCTGAAGCTGCAGCTCCTCAAACATGTAAAAAGAAAAAAAGTACTTAATTCTCTGTTACTTGTTCTATTTACCTAGTTAGACCAATATCCTCCCCCATCTCAATTCAAAATAACACATTTAACTACGATTGAACCCACCTTATATACATTTTTATTACTGTAATGCAGCCAGGCTGAATATTGTGTTCTAAATATGTGGCTATTTTTTACATTGATAAATGCTGCAGCAAGGGTTAAAATACCATGTGCTGCCAGCATATTTGTTGGGGAACAACTCCCTCAAACAAAGCAGTGGTCCAACTCTTGAGTGGCCTGCCATGCCCCTGAATATGGCTCTAATCAACCATGCTCTCACACCCTAAGCAGCACTGGTAATTGGAGCAGTGTTCAGAGGAATTTATGTGTGGGGGACCACCAAATCTTTTATCAAGCAGACAATGATAAACATACCCTTACCGGTAGGTAAGTTCTTGTATATTTGTATTACAAATAAATACTGAGGGGGTTACTCACAAAGCTGCCGTAGGCAGCCGAGTGAATAACTGACCCGAAGTGAAGTGAGCCGAATGCTGTGCGGGTATTCACTTCAGGCTTGTACAGCTGATTTCAGCCGTACATCGGCTTGCTTCGGCTTCGGCCGACACGAAGTGCAGAAGGATTTGGACTCAGCCGATCCAACATCTGGATCAGCTGAGCCGAACCTCCCACAGGCTACTTGCTGCTGTTCGGCCTATTCTCATAGGGGCCGAACAGCAGTGAGTGAATAGCGGAATGCCGCCGAGCGGCATTCGGCTCGGCTATTCTGCTCGGTACCTCCGTGGTACCGAGCAGATTAGAAAAACAGTTAAAACAAGTAAAAAAACGAAAAACGATTGGGCGAAGCTAGCAGTGACAGCTAGCTCAGCTCAACTGTTTTCTATTGGCCGGGACCAGCTACCATTACAATGAGAGCTCGGCGGAGCCAGCGGTGATATCAAAGCCAGCTCCGCTAAGCTCTCATTGAAATGACAGATCAGCGTCCCCTGGTTACCAGGTAACCAGGGGCAGGATGGCAGCAGAACTGCTAGCTCTGCACAATCGTTTTCTATTATTTTTTGTACTTTTTAAACTATTTTTCTGTTTTGCTCGGTCCCTCTGAGGGACCGAGCAGAACAGCCGAGCCGAATGCCGCTCAGCGGCATTCAGCTATTCATTCACTGCTGTTCGGCATCTATAAGAATAGACCGAACAGCAGCAAGTAGCCTGCCAGAGGTTCGGCTTAGCTCCTCCTGCTCAGCATGTTCGGCCGACCCGAAGCCACGTGAAGCAACCCCTATGTATTTATCTCTAATAGGGTTATTCAATAAAGCAGGTTAAAGCGCAATGAGCTCATATCAATTAGCATTCTTCTCTAAAAGACAAACTGGATTTTTTAAAATAATGATCATATACACTTGTTAAGGGGGTCAACTTAATGAAAATAGTTTTATCAGTATATCAGTATTTCAAAACCATAATTTCTGCGTACAGTCTATAATTATCTGTGCACATAGGGGCAGCATTTTTGATCATCTCAGCTCACTACTTATTGAAAACAGTAGACTGACAAGAGACCATTTGACTGCCTAGGATTGGAGCTTAAGAACAGCCGTTTTTTTTATTAATAGAGAAAATAAGTTTTTTTACTTGAAATAATAATGGGATTTGGTAATGCTGATTTATGCAAAGTGCAAACTTTAATAATAGGTTCACTTTTACTGATCGGCCCACAGTGAAATAAAATCCTATTCATTGTTAATCTGATTCACTGCTTATTTTGCTGCTTTATTGAATCAGTTTTATATTGCAAACTATTTTGTGAGAAGACGCAGACGTTTGCAATATATGTGAGCAGCAGAACTCTGGCATATTCATTTTTCTTCCAGATGAAAAGCTTTATGGGATATAAAGGCATTTGAATTGGGGCTACATTTGTGCCTGTGAATAAAACACTGTAAGTAAAAGGGAACTAAAGCTATGTGCTTTCTTGTAACA
The DNA here is from genome assembly GCF_000935625.1 of Nanorana parkeri. Lineage (NCBI taxonomy): Eukaryota > Metazoa > Chordata > Amphibia > Anura > Dicroglossidae > Nanorana > Nanorana parkeri. Next base: position 142,336 of record NW_017307684.1, read on the forward strand.
AACCTGCCCAGAAGGCAAAACTCCATCCAATATTTAAAAAAAAAAAGCAGTTAAGCACTGTTGAAATCCAATATGCATATACGTGTATATTCATTATTAAATGGTGTCCTACAATGAGATGTCAGACTGAGGTCCTAAAAAATAGATTGCCCTGTTCACATAATGTTTAATACACTTTCAATGATGTCAATAAAATAGATGATATAAAAAGCATAGCTAGAGCTTGAACTGGCATGGTCTACATATCAATTATGCAGCAATCTTGAGAAATGTTTGAATATTTTCTACTGACTGAGGATTCTGGCTTATTTTGCTTTCCTAGGTTGAAATAACAAATGATGTGCAGTCCATCCTGCTGATCATGGTGGCAGTAATGATTGGAAAAACAGTTGGTGATTACTTCAACCATTCCCTGTTCAGCTCTTTATTGCATCTTAAGTGTATCCCGCATTTAGAGGCAGAACCACATGTAGTCCATGGCAATAAGAGGTAAGGATTCTTGTAAAAATTATAGCAAAAAAAGACTGCCTTTACAGTATATATGATCTAGCAATTGTTATCATTAAATAATGAAATGCAGATAATATTTCTCCCATGTCTGTGTGACTTTCCCTGATACAAATCAAAAATCTATTTACAGGTTTATTGACAGAGTGGTCATGCTAACTAGAAGAGGTGTATGTATCACTTCAATGGACCGTGTGACGGTCCTTTGAAGTGAATGGCACAGTAGCCATACCCTCCGGCCGCAATGCGATCAGCCGCATGGGAACGCAAGGCACATTATGCCTGCGGTCCGGTCCAAACAAAATGCTGCAGCATTGCGGCTGGAGGGCGTGGCTACGGTGCCATTCACTTCAATGGACCGCCACACCCCCTCCTGCCCCACAACATAGTGAACCGGCCGCAATGCGATGAAGTGCATTCTGGCCAGAATCGGGCTGGAACACACTGTATCTGGTGTAAACAAGGCCTTTTAGCAGAACTCCAGCCAAAAACAACAAGATGAAGAATCCATTAAAATATAAGCAAAGCAACCAGCACGGGAATGTTGTGAAAGTTGGAAAGATGTTATTTCTGGTGCAACTGTCGAGGTAGTTTTGAGAAAACCTCGTATTAATTGTATTGAATATCTTGGTAAGTTGTGGTTTTACCCGACATGGGTTGTCCGCAATAACAGAATCAAAAAATTTTGTTTAAAAAAAAAAATATATAAGCAACAAAACCTGCTTCTGCTGCAATATTCAGCTTCAGATTTCCCCCACAGTATTTTTTTTTTCCCACTAGATATCTCCAGTCTCAGTTCACAGTTTTTAGCCCCCCTCTTTACCTGTGACTGGACAGAGGCAGGTCAATTCAAGATACCCATATTGCTCACATTTAAAAATAATGATTTATTTATGATTACAAAGCTGCATTCATTTGAGTATGTTATATATGCCTAGAGTTTAGCTTGAAGCTAGAAATGTCCCTTATAAAATAAACCCATGTAGCACTATTTGTACCGATCCTCAATAGTTACACATCCATATTGATTTCCAGCTATCAAATAGCTACATTACTAATGTTCTAAGTTGATTTACTTACAGTAAAGCCCTAGGAACAGTAACTTTTCAGTCTCCTCTAGAACCCTTATTAAAGTATTTTTTTAAATCACAGACTATGCTTGCTTGACCCTTTTAGATCTCGGGCATCTTGGCAATTGAGGGTCTAGTGGTATCTCAGTTTTCACTTCCAAGCATGCAAACATAGGAAGGTCCCTGTGTATAATCCACTCAACTATCACTTATCACATCTCCATGTGTGGGGGACAAAAGCAGCAAAGCCATATGCTCTTGTCTTCCAGCAACCAACACCTTCAGGGTTTTTCTGAGGGAAGATCCCTGTATCTCTCCATGAGCCTACACCCAAGGCTTAGGATAGTCCGACCTATTAGCTGACATCCTCATAGGGCAAAATCCCAGAAGGGAAGAGAGAGAATAGGAAGTGGCTCAGATATTAAGTAATTCTCCTAGCCTGCCTCAGCAGGTTCCCCAGGCCCACTGATGCCTACATAACACAGAGTCATATCTCCGGTACACCCCACTGGAGCAAGCTCAAATAAGTGGAAGAGATAATACACTTTGTGCTTAGAGAAACTCTCCTGTTGAGGTACAGTTAGGCTGGTTACAGCCCACTACTAACTATGGAAATCACAAAAATACAAAAAGTAATTTAGTAAAAATACTACATTCATACACATACATAAATAAAGCTGTAATAAAATTTGATAAGTAACATATAATTAATCAATTTATGAATAGCAATGTTAACTTTTCTTTTTACTGAAATGTTTTTCTGCTTTGTCTTTGTCAGGGTAAACCTAGAACTCTTCACTGCCCGAGATGTTATGAAGTCTTGCACAGTTATACAACTACAGGAAAGTGTTTCTTCATTGGCTGAACTTCTGACTAATACCAGCCACAATGGCTTCCCTGTGGTTCATAGCCCTGGACCTGGCCAGAACGATGTTTTCCTAGGGACTATTACAAGGTAATCTATTGACTACATTAACTGATATAGTATCCTAGACATAATCAGTGTAAATTGATAGTGAGCAGAAATCTAGAGACTTACAAGAAATATATATACAGTGACAGAGTTACTTTAAAGCCTATATCCAGAAAAAAAACTTACCCTTGTAGTGGGGCTACCCCCATATTGTGAGGGTTAACTGCTCATTTGTGTTTAGGGGTATTGTACATTTACATTTATAGGACCTTTACTTACCTGATCCATGCTTCCTAAGTCTTTGAAACTGGCGCCTGCAGCTGGCTGGTGGCCCACTGACATCGTCACATCTAATGCAGGGCCCACAGCCCTGCATTATAAGTAAAGATACTGAGGGACAGTCCACAAGCTGGAGCGAGGGGAGAGAGATGAGAGCTGACCACCTGGAGGAGAGTGGATCAGGTAAGTAATAGTGCTTTACACAATACCCCTTGACGAAAACAAACAGTTAACCTTTGCAGTGCAGGGGTAGTTTTTTTCACTGGAGATTTTGATGTTAGCACAGTAGTACTGTTGGCTGGCAAGCATTATTAGCTTACCAATTGCTTTTTTTTTTGTTGCATGGAACTGCTCTTCAAGTAGAGATCTTGCTTCCATTTCTGTAGATACATTTTGTTTTGTCTTTTCAGAGTGACTGAAGTAATTCATTTACAATTGTTTCAGTTATATACACGAATACAATTTTTTTTCCCTTGCTTTTCCAAGCAGCTCAAGGAATTTTATATTTTGTTTTGATGTCTCCGTACATAGCTGAAATACTTAATGTTGACCATAGTGTTATTGTTTATCCTGTTGCTAATGGTTGTTGTGTTTAGTTTATGTTATTTATTATTTGTTTTACTACATATGATATGTATATTGACACCAACCTTGTAAAATGACTTTAAAGCTAAAAGCCACTACTATCTAAAGTTCAAATTCAGTCTGACCTGCTTTAAAATGAACTTCTTGCTAGTGACATTTCTTGCTAGTGACATTTCTCATAGACTAAATATATACTTACTCGGTATTGCTATAATTAAAGTAAACATGATTGAGGAATAGTATAGAGCCACTTATGTGCAGTTACCACATACCAGGAAATGATAAACACAGTCTGAATTAAAATGTTAGTATAAAGAAGCTCTTCAAGTTGTTTTCTGTCCCTTTCTAACTATTTGCAGCTGCTGCCAATATATATTCTGTGGATGTAATTCTTTGCAAATAATCCTGCCTGCCACAACAAAAATGATGATGAATTCCTACAGTGTCCGTTGTTGTAACAAACGTGGTGTGTAAATCAATTTGTCATTCCAGTGTAAGAAAACAAAGTGATTTACACTTTGCAGGGGCCTTTAAATATGGCTCTGGGTGGTAAATGGGAAGACATCTGGCTGATTTTGAAGTAACATGAATGTACGTGACTGCCTATCATTATGAAAGGGAACCTCTCTTATCGCTGCAAGTGTCCTAAGAAACAGAATAACATAGGAACAGGTGCCACAAAGTGCCTTAGAGTACATTGATCACTGAACAGATGCTCTACTGCGTGCCTTGGGAGTACTCTGATTCTATGTACAAGGTATAGCTGTGAACTCATGTAGCAGGGCTCCAAATTAGATTTGATTTAGAGCCCTGCTACATTCCCCTGCCATGTCATTATCCAGCGACAGGAATGTTACTGGCAGTTGATGGCTTTCACTGGATAGTGAGATTGTGCAGTGTGTGCCAGAGCTCTAGGCTGGAGCTGAGGATGAAGCCTTAGGGCCCATTTACACATGTGCAGTGACCACTAGTCATAGTGCTGGGACCTGAATGGAGTATACACATTGTACACTCCACCTAAAGTTGAAAACAAAATTAAACAGTAATAGCTGCAGCACAGGGGTGGACTGACTGAGGGACCAAGGACCTGCGGCGATGAGGGGCCAGAACAATGCATGTTGGGAAGGTGAGGGGAGGGCGGGGATCTCCAGTGATCCGATCCCATCTGGACTACATGCTGAGGAGGCAGGCAAAGCACCCGGATCTCCTTGGGAGCCGTCAGCTCACACCCGACTAATCCAATTCACAGGCAGAGCGGAGAGCCCAGCCCCCATGGAGGGCAACATCATCCAGGTCACCAACCTCAAGGAGGAGGCCATCCTGTCCTGTGCCCAGCAGAAGGGTGAGGAAAGACACCCGGGGAAGGGAGGGCTCTGTGTATGGGGGAAAGGATACATCCAGATAGGGGAGGCGTCTGTGCATGGGGGAATGGACTGAAGACAGATATGTACCCAGAAGAATGGGACACCTGGGGAAGGGCCTTTGCTAAGAAGAGGGGTGGGACGCCCTGAAAGGGGAGGGGCCTTTATTGTGTATGATGTAGTGAGGTGGAAAGGTTGTCGCATTGAGTGCATCATGTTATGCTGCTTGTACTTCAATAAACAGACGTATTTGATTCACTATTTGGAGTGCCGGTGACTCTATATATTCTACTTGTATATAGGCAGATCACAAGGGGGCCCCATAATCTCATAATGTCCAGGGGCCCATGTGTGTTTTCAGTCTGCCACTGCTCCAGCAGTGTGTAATACAATGTACACTACTGGTTCTGTCACAATGTACTAGCCCGTCCACGAAAACACAGCGGTTCAGCAGATGGGCTAGTGTGCACGGGCCCTTCGTTATTTTTCAAATGGAATTTTTCAGAGTCAGGGGTCTGTATCCACAGGGAAAGAGACAGTAAAGGATTATAGGCTTGTGGAGATGCAGGTGCAATGGAGGCACTCATGGCGCGCTGGAGCCACAGGATAACATAGAATGCTGAGTCATTGGAAACACTGGGGTCACTGAAGACACAGGAATGCACCAGGTTCACAGAGTCACTAGAAGTGCAGGAGCGCTGGGGTCACTGGTGTACACAGAGGTCACAAGAGTTCTCATAAGAGGCACAGAAGTGCAGGAGTCACTGAAGGACATGGATGTAGGGGTCCCTAGAGGATTCAGAATCACAGGAGACACTAAAGGCACAGGAATGCAGGGGTCACTGCAGACACAGGAGTACAGGAGTCACAACAGCAAAGGACTTGGCTTTGCTACTTGAAGCTGGTGCAAGTCAGAATAGCTGTCTCCTGATTGAAGGTGATGCTGGTGCTCTGGGTGAAACTTGGAAGCGCCAGCAGCTGAGCAATGGAGAGGGAACCGTGTGCTGGATGGTGGAACAGGTGAGTGTTACAGGCTAGGGAAAAAATAGCATTTTCAGAGAAAAATCTCAAAAACACAGACAACAATGAAGGAGGAAGCGTTAGAAATTTCATCAGATGTTTTATTTTGCTACCTGTATCCCCTTTGGTGAGATTTGCTTCTTGTGTGTCACCAGTCAAGCAGCAGGAAGCCACCCAGATGGAAACAAAAACATTTGACTGCAGTTCTACAGTATCTGAGCATTTAAACCATTTTACTACTCATCCAATAGCTCTTGATTCATCAAGTTCCAGATTGGAGACAGTGGCATTGTTTCTCTTTGGGGAATTTGTAGCAAAAAAAAAGTATTGATGTGCAGTACAATAACAACTAATGGTGTATCAGCTGTCAGCTGTATGTTCAGCCTAATGGAAGCTGATTTCTGACTTGTTGTCATGGAATAGGGCACAGCATTCCACAAGGCAAATAGTTATAACACCACACCCAGCAAGTCAAAAATCAGCTTTTCTGACTAGCATGAGTTATTCTAAAGAAGTGTATTGTGAAACGCATACTGTGATTGATGATTTTAATAGGCAAGTTCACGCCTGACTGACATTTTATTAATTAGAACATCTTGTTCAATTTTCTGCCTTATAAGCTCGTTACCCTGCAGGAGAGTTCATGTGACCTCAGCAGTAATGATGTATGAATGAAGACATGATTTCTTGTTTGATCAGATTCTGTTTAGCTACATAATTAGATTTTAGGCTAAAACAATGCAGTAATGTACATAATTATTTGAGGTTCACAAGCAATTGAAATTGGGGTTGGAACCTATCAAAATGCATATGACTGGCACTGTGATGGTTTTGATTTATTTTCACTATAATTTTGTTCATCTGGTTCTACAAAACTGGGAGATGATTAATATGTTGGTGGCTAATTGCTGTGAACCCTTCATGTGATTGTTTTTTCTATTAAATGCTGAAGAGAATTTCCAAATCTTCCACAGAGTTGCTTCATGTATGGCCAGCAGTAGTGTTTGTACCCAGAGCTTTACCTGAAACGTATTTGTAGAAGAGCTGCCATGTTACAGAGGTTGCTGCAGAAGAGAAAATAGCATAAAAAATAGGATAACAATATTCAATTAAAAATAGCCTAAAACAATTTGCCCAGAATAAAAAATAGCCTAGCAACATTCGACCAAAGAAAGCTTAAAGAAGAACTCCAGGAAAAGTTTTTATTAACACTTGCAGTGGGCTACCCCTGCACTGCAAGAGTTAAGTGCTGTCTAGGTTCAAAAATAACTTTATACTCACCCAAAGCGCTGAGCTGGCTAACTGTCCCAGCCTCAGCATACATTTGGAGTCCTGGTCTGGAATCTGTTACTATTATTAGCCATACTGGCCTGGACCCTGTGAGATCCATTAGTAACAAATCCTCTGGAAATCCTGGCTTGGATTCTCAGAGGAGAATGGTAAACCCTGACAGGTACTCTGAGCTTACCATAACACCCTCTCTCTTTTGGCTGCACTAAGAGAAGTCCAAACAGCACATCTACCTCCCTCTCCTGGCCTAGAGACAAGCCCCAAAGACTTCTATGAGGCTCTACTGCACAAGTGTGACCAGAAGAGAGGACTCACGGGATGTCAACAAACACAGGGGGTTGTTGGCATCAGATCTTGGTATATCTGTGGAGGGGGAATATGTGGTCGGGGGGTACTTTGTCTAAAAGTGCACGTATTCTTTAATTGAAGTTCTTGTAAAGTCAATTTATTTTCTTAGTTTTAGGCAAAGTAGGGAAGGGTTAGAAATGTTTTCTTATTACTGTCTGTGATTCTTCTGGGGAGATTCATCTCTCTATTTGTCCTGGTGGTGACCATTGTCACTGAGATAAAAAGGGAAACCAAAAAAGTTTGAATTGTCCTCGTTTAGGTGAAACGCATTGAGGATATCTGTTCTTGTGACAACGCTCTAAGTTGGGATTTCCGTTTCCAACTCTTTGGAGATATTTCTGTTATTTCCTGTTGATTCTGGAGGACAGGGAGTAAAGTGACTTCTTTGTAAGCTTTCCAAGATACCTCTGTTAGTAATGCTGTTTTTTAAAGATGAACTCCGGGCACAATGAACTGTTATAGCAGATGAAGCCTACTTACACCTCCTCTGATGACTTCTTGTTTACATGCGGGCGGATGTACAGCACCCGCTCAGATGTAAGCACTGCAGGTCTTATTGGACCTCAGTGCTATGGCCCCCTCACTTCCTGTCCATTCACAAAACACACAGGCCAGGCCATTTTGTGAATGGTGAGGAGAGGGGGGTGAAGATGTAACCATAGCACTGAGGTCTATTTAGACTTGCAGGGCTTACATCCAAGTGGGTGCTGTACTTCCACCACCATGTAAACAAGAAGATTTGTGGGATCAATAAGATAGCAGTGAATATGGGGGGTAGCTTTTGAGGAATCAGAGGCTTTAACTGCTATAACACATCATGCCCAGAGTTCAGGTTTAATGTCATAGCCATGAGCAAAAACAACATATAGCACAGCCTTCTAGCTGAATTTCCTTTCCTAATGCCAAAAGCTGTGATAGCCCTCGCATGACAATATGGAATTTTGCAGCAACTTGACACAACTATGACAATAAGGATAGGAGCTTGCTGTGCCTTCTCACATGAGCATGGAACGGTCAGAATGTATTCTTACTTTAGTTGCACCAGAAATAACCTTTATACATTTGATACATTACAAAGCAATAAAGGCAATGTGTGGATAAAATATCTATCCATTGAGGATTATACAGCTTCTACCCTTATGTGTGGAGACTTGACAGTATTACTAGAATCAATCACAGGGATATGGTGGAAATGGATCCAGTGATGGAGATGAAACATTATTGATTTGACAGAGCTCTGCTACTTGATAGCTGTAAGAATAATACTATATTCTTGTGATGTTTCACTGCTTTGGCAATATTACCAGCACAGGCGCATTGTTTTGCAATACGTGGCAGTTCAGCCTGGAAAACAAAGGATGAAGCCTCAGGAATAGCCCAAGCCTTTGTAATTGTCAGCTCTCTTTTCTTCAGTTGCTCGTGACCTTCTTCCCACTTCTTAAAAACCTAAATTATATTGCTCCAGGGCTAGGCTTCAAGTCACTGAGGCAAACTAAAAGAAGAGTAAATCTTTCAACTTCATATATTTGTGAACTATATATAAATATCACAAAAGGCCAAGAAGACACTATCACAAAAAGTGTGCAGAGTTTTCATATATCTAGATACAGATGTAATCCTCTAGACTGCACTATTGCCTGTTTGTATAAATTGTAGCATATCTCTCTATAATATTTATAAAACTATGTTTCTTTCCAAGTTTGCAACTTTGCCTCTCTAGGCAAAAATCCTAGCACCGGCCCTGAGTGGGTGCTAAGATCAAGGTAAAAATTCAAGCCAGCATAGCAAGGCAGCTCAATCACATAACACACCCTTAGCTGGCTGTTTGGATAATAGGGCCCCATTCACACCTGGGAATGGGACCTGACCGATGACCTCAACAGAACCTCATTGGCTCCAAATACAGGCTTTTTCTCTCTCACTGTTGCACTGTGTTGTACAGGGGTTTACAAAAGGCTAAAATCTAGACTGGCTCAAATACACTACCTGTACATTAAATATATTCAATGACTTAGATCTGTACCCACCAGAACTGCTGACTGGGTCATATCTGACTGGCTGGCAGTGGATGCGCTGGTCTCTGCATTTTGATACACAGAATAACACAACCTCAGTCAGCCAGCTGGGGTTGCTTTGGGCTGGATAAAATCTTGCAGTGGGCCGGATGTGGCTTGCAGGCAGTAATTTGAGGACCTTTACCCTAAGGTGATCAGATATTCCCTGGATCAAAAATCTGTGGCATAATATTTAGGTATATTCTGTGCAGTAAGGAATGCATCCTGTTTGTTTGTTTTTTTAAAACTATTAACTGAGCTGGCTAGTCTATTGTACATGTTGCAGCTCTTATGGTGAGCAAGCCTTCCCGTTATTTGGAAAATAAACCTCTTTTTTTCCACATGCAAAGAGTGCCCCCTTGTCCTTTGCAATGATTCTAAAGTGGCCATTTATAGATGGTGATCATCTTCCCCTTAATCACCTCTTCAAAAACAAATTCAAGTGCATAACTTTACATTTTTCAACATTAAACCTCATTTGCCACATAGATGCCCAAATCAAACAGTGCATTTAGGTCTGCAGGTAAGTTGGAGACATCTTGTAAGGACTTTATTCCACTACACAGCTCAGTGTCATCTGAAAACACAGAAATGGTACTTTAATTCTTAAACTCAATATCATTTATAAATAGATTAAAAAGTAAGGGTCCCAACACTGAGCCTTGGGGTACACCACTAACAACCATATACTATTCAGAGTATGAATCATTAATCACTACTTGCTCAATATGTTCTTTAAAGGAGAACTATGAGGTGAGTGAAAATCACTCATCCTCATAGTTCGAGCCGACGTGTGACAATGAAACTGTCACACGGCTCGGGAAGTGAGCGAACACATACTGTCACTCACTCACTTCTCGATCATCTCCCTGCAGAGAGCAGTGACTGTCAGTCACTGCTCTCTGCAGGGAGATGATCGAGAAGTGAGCCATTGGGTACATATGCTCTGTTCACATTAATTTTGTCTATCAGTTTCTGGACCATATCAATTATGAGCCATTGTGGTTCATTTGAGGCTGTGGCACTACTATCCCCATTATGGACTAGAGCTCTACCATTTTCTTTTGTGTACACAGAGCTGAATTGACAGTGGCACTCATGTAAAGAGCTGCTGTCAATCAGCATGGTATCCTGTAGGTATGATTAGGAGACTCAGAATGCAAATTGACAACGCCAACATGGTTCTGATTGCTTGTATAACATGGTCAGAAACCTAAAGGAAAGCAAGGGGACTGGCAGGATCACTGGGTACTTGCTGTGGATTGCACACATTACATACATAAAAAGAACATGCATGATAATTAGGAGGCAAAGAGGAATGTAGCAACAGAGCTTGACTATTAAGATTTACATACACTTTAATGTAAGAATTAGTTTATATGTGTACTTTTGTGCATTTAAATGCAGTGGAAGTATGCTGGCATTGCCTAAAATTGGCAGCCATGCATGAATAGCACTGCAAAGCTGCAGTTTGGACATGCTTCCTGTGGTTTGTCCATAACTGTAGATTCTAAAGATTCTAAAAGGACTTCTTTTTCTGTGCCATATATCTTGTTTTTTAGCATGCAAGTTTTAACCCTGTGAAGCCTAAAGGTGTCCATAGACATTAGATGACAGTCTTCTCAGCTTGCTGTTTTCGACCAGTTGGGTCAATGATTTTATGCCCTAAACAACCAATGTAGGAGACAAAGTGAGTGTAAAATATAAAACATTGACCATTTCATGTTCCCCCAAATCAAATTTGCATCATGACTGTTTGTGCATGTCTCTGAGGTATTCCTCTGTTTCCTAAAATGCACACAGAGTGTTCCTGTCAGAATCTGGGCCACAAGAAATCACAATGCACTTGGGGTTTTCATCCACAATATTCAAAATAGCTTTAGATACAATTTCCCTTTATGTGGAAAAAGTATGCATTTATATGGCTTTTCAATATTCATGATATTTTTGATTTTGTCAGGAAATTTTCTTAATGCAACTTATTATTCTAGGTAGTGATAAGCCATTTAAGGTTAATGAAGAATTATCACTGCCTACCTGCAGTAACCTTCAGTCAGCCATGTATATGAAAATGCTTTGAAAAAATCTGTTCTTATACACACATTGCTGGATACAGTCTTACAACTGCCCTTATTCTTTGTTTGCATTAATTAGGTGAAATTCTATTAGGCAGATAAGAGGCACTTACAAACACATCTCTTGTTTTCTTGAAATTGATTTTATTACTGTAATATATTATGATTTCCTCTTTGTGTTTCTCTATCAGTATGATCACATCAATCTACTATAGTTAATCAATATCTTTGCATTAGTAAAATGAGTAATTGTAAAATTGTTTAAATTCATTTAAATGAAACAGTGATTGGAAAAAAATGTAAATGCAACTAATATATATGTCCTTGAAGGAAGAAAAACATTTAAACTATCTGACTAAATACAAACTTGGATTTTGTATTTAGTCTTGTGTAGTTTTTTTTTTTTTTAATATTTATATTTTGGCCTTTTGTTTTTTTGTCTGAGCCTAACACTTTATCACTTCATCATTGTTAGGGGTTTGAGGTCACGTGAAGTTGAATAATTGCTGCCCTGTCAACTGCCTCACCCAACACACCATGTCTCCTTAACTTCTCAGAGTAGTGTCAAATAACAGTTGTGTAGCTGAGAGATACTGTATGTATGTATGTATGTATGTATGTATGTATGTATGTATGTATGTATGGGCTATCTATTGCCACACTTTTATGCACTGTACATAAAAGTGTTCAGGTACTTGAAAGGGCAGCAGTTGTTGTGTTATATGTGACCTCTGATCCCTGATATGTAAGCTAATAGTTAGGCTCAGATAATGTAACTAAAGCTAAAAAAAAACAGTGGCAAATGTGTAAGAGCTATACAACCACAATACTTTAAGGCTACATATTCAGGTATACAGGCTACTGTGACTGGTTCCCTTTAAAATGCACCTGTGCCCAAAATGTATATAACAAACTGACAATGAAAAATATACTTTACACCTCCTGGTGCCTGTTTTGATGTTTTAATTTTTTTACACAGCGCACTCCTAGACCTCAGGAAACCGAGGCTCACTGATATGCTAATAGAGACCACCCTAATGGTTGCCAACTCTGGTTTCAAGTGTAGGACTGCCTCTCTTTTGAAACCAAATCCATCTGTCCCTCTTTTCCCCCTCTATAAAAATAATTATTATTATTTCAATTCAATCATTCAGTTTATTTGAAAGGCCAATGGTGAAAAAGAACACTTGTAGGGTTAACCAATCAACTTCTGCTGATTAATCCTTCCTTGTCTGTGCAACTGGAGCATGGCAGGGGTGTATCCTTTGCATAAATACTTTCTGCTATAATCCCATTTTAGAAAGTTGGAAGGAATATTTAAAACCACATGCATGCCGAGTTCATTGGTCACAACATATAGGGATGTATTTTATAAACAATTCTCAGAGCTTTTACCCCCTTGAAATTAAATGTGTGAATGGAGGTAGAAATTAATGTTATTAGCATATTTTCTTTCCAGGTGGAATGTAATATAAGATAAATACCAGATTATGGCCACTAGATTCAGGTGAGGAGCACAGGAATTAAATAATTATTTCCTATGCTCCCCTGGTCCATCTAGTGGCCATAATGCAATATGTGCCTGATGTCACATTCAACCTGGAAGGGATTCCCCCCCTCCCCTCTCCATTCCTCCAGCGCAGAGTGGAGAAACGAACAGGGGAGGGGGCGGGCACAGCTGGCTCTGCCTTAGATAGGCAGAGCCCGCTGTCACTCATGCAGCTGGGTGGATCACAACACTATTGTTGGGATCCATCCTGCCTGCGGAGCTCTCATTATATCGCGGGCAATAGCCCGCTATATACTGAGCTATGTCATCCCGTGACCCTAAAGAGAACTATGGGGAAAAACACTTACCCCATAGTTCTCTTTTAATATATGAAAGGGAACATTATGGGTTATCTAAGGAGGCAGCACAGCAAAATGTCTCCCTTTCAGACACAGCTAACTGAAATATTGGAGTGAACCCTGTGATAAGGGATATAACACTTCTGTGAATAATTGATCTGTTTGTACATTTCACCTTGGGCTATTGATCTATGTCAACAACCAACATTTTAATGTGGTAAAGAGATGTAAAAGGAAGCTGAAAACTTTACCCTGCTTTACAATTACAATTTATAGTTCTAAGCCATAATAAACAAATGTTGTATCTACCCATACACCATCCATACATGCAAGAAATATTTGTTTATCGATTTTAACATAGTTTAAAGTTGAGTCCCATCCAGCCATAAAAAGTACAATTTAATGCAGACATATAATAATTAAAAATCCTTAAATGTATTCTTTTTACAGTTATTATACGTACTTGAATCTATTATGGTATAACGTTTCTGTAACCCTGTGTGACTTTTAACCCATAAGAAGCCAAGAAGCCCTAACTCAAGTTAAAGCAATTTAAACTGCAAGAAGCATTTTTTAAATATGTTTTTAGCTTATGCTATGTGAATGGGAACATGTAACAAATATAAAATAGATGTTATCCCAATTTGACTGTGAAAGTGGAAATTCAATTTAAGGTATTTTTTTATGCAGAATGGATGATCAGAGGGTGGGAGAGAGGAGGGGGAGAGGGATTTAGATTGGTCCCTGATACACCTCCAACCAGCTAAGTGGACAATTAACAAGCAGCAGCATACAGACAAGCTACCACTTTGCTCAACTAGTTGTCTCAGTGTTACACTGTAAGCATTGTGATCTACAGCAATGCTTGATTTGCTTCCGTCTCCCACTCTGAGCCCTGCTGTGCAGGAGATTACAGTAGTGACAAATTCAGCTACATTTTCTACATTTGAAATACATTTGATGATTTTTTAATGAGCACAGTAATTTGTGCTTCTTTTATATCTTCCTGGAATGTAGCTTAAAAGACCCTACAAATCTATACTTTCTGAAAGTGGAAAAACTGTAACATAAAAAGGCTGTATCTTTGATTTTGTACTTCCCATGACGCACCTGCAAATATTTATCAAAACTAAATTTTCAATAAAAAATACATGAAAAGCATTACTAGCTCACATAAACACATCTAATCTCCAAACTTCCTGCTGCATGTAAAAGTGGAAACTAGATTAAGTGAGTAAAATGTATATAAAGATGTGAAATCATGTGTCGTTGAACAAAAGCAAAAAACAGAGATATGAAAGCTGTACATGGGTGACTTGAACTAAAAAACTTTATTTCCTTCTTCGCATGAAACTCTATTTGTACCCTAAAATGTATTTCCAAATCCTCTAACTTCATGATCAGTCTTTGTATCTTAACAATAGACATGTGCATTTGGATTCAGACAAATTTGCAAATCAACGAAATTCAGTCGATTTGGCGGTTCGGCCGAACCTCAAATAACATCGATACATATTTACATACAGGGTTATTTACAAAAGGGTGAAGAGTTAGGAGAAGGCAGGAGAAGGGAACAATCTAGGACAATATAGCTGAACTGGAAGGTGAGCCGAATTGGAGAATTTTTCCAAATCAGCTATTTTGTCCTAGATTATTCACTTCTCCTGCCTTCTCCAAACTATTCACCCTTTGTGAATAGGGATGAGCCGAACACCCCCGTGTTCGGTTCTAATTCGAACTTTCGAACATGGAAAAAGTTCTAATTCGAACTTAGAACTCAATGCAAGTCTATGGGGGTAGAACTCAGAAAATGAAATGTCCCCATTTTGAAGCCTTATATGCAATTTATTGGCCATAAAAAGTGTATGGGGATCCGGGGGAACTGCCCTGGGGGACATGTATCAATGAAAAAAACACAAAGGAGCAGTGATTTAACATCACTTAAAATGAAACATTAAAAATGAAAAATTCCTTTATATATGGTGCCTGGGGGGTCCCCTTTCACTGACCGTAAAGTGGCACATCTGTATGATGTATAGAACCTGCTAAAGCAAAAATTACATTTATATATATTTTATTGATATTTATATAGAACTCTAATATATACAGAAGTGAATAGCCCTGTTAGTATTTGAGGTTGAATAAAGACAGGTCAATCAAACAAAAACTATATTTGGGCATTTATTAATTAATTTGCAGAATGCATGGTGGCCATATTGGCCACCGGCTCATTCTGTGCATGCACGCTACTATCTTGATATACACCAAGATGGTGGCACCCATACATGCGTATGACATCACCCGATGCCACGTGACATCATGCACTCCTTCTCCAAGATGGCCGATATGGCTGCCACGCTTTCTGCTATTTAAATGTGCTGTTTCGGAGGTTCTTTGCCTCAGAATCCGAAAAAGCATAATTATTCGTTTCCTCCAAAACAAATTTTTATGCTGTGCACGTGTTTACTGTGCACATAACAGAATTACCTGTGCGGTTTTTTACAATTCTTTTTTTTACAAAGGTGTAGACATGTTCTAAGTGTATATACACGTGTATATAGTGCACTTTCACATCAGTCCCTGCCCTCAAGGAGCTTGCAATCTAAGGTCCCTATCTTACAATACGAGGGCCAATTTAGACAGGAGCCAATTAACTTACCAGCATGTCTTTGGAGCGTGAGAGGAAACCCATGCAAGCACAGGGAGAACATGCAAACTCTTTGCAGATAGTGGTTTGGGCTTGATTCAAACCAGCGAACCCCTAGTGCTGAAGGAAGAAGCGCTAACCATTACACCATGGATATATATGGGTGATTATAGGGATTCATAAATGGATGATAGGGGTTGATTTATTAATGGCAAATAGGCTGTTCACTTTGCAAGGCAATTTTCACTTTGCAGGGGAATTTTCCCCTTAGCTTAGTGAACGTGGTGAAGCTTTGCTCACTTTCATTCTCCAATCAAGTGCAAGAAAAAATACTGTTTTTCATTTTCCTTGGTTGTGATTGGGTATTCTTTGCAAAGTATATTTTCACCACTTTCACTAAACTAAGGGAAAATGTATTTGCAAAGTGCAAATTCCCTTGCAAAGTGAATAGCCTATTTGCCTTGAGTAAATCAACCCCAAAGAGTCCATATTCACTTCCAGCTTCCAGAATCAGGAGTATTAGTATAAATCACTATATACATACTACAAACACACACCTCTCCTCTGCTGTACTATAGCACATCCTGATATCTTGCCACAAATTCTTCCACCCCTATTGGGTAAATTTAATAACCTAAGTATATTTCTTGGTGGAGTCTTTCATTCTTCAAGTGGACCCCCCTACAAACCTACAGCACTAATTAAATGTACATATAAAAACAAGTAAACTCACTTACATTTACAGTACATGCCTCTTTAGTCTTGTTTTTCCTCAATTTCCTGGTCCATCCACCCCTCCCTCTGAAACCTGTACACCTCCATTTTTTTAAAATTGGTTTCTTCTTCCTTGTTCTCTGTACCAGCCCACTGATGACATCTGTATCAGATTTCGCTCAGGCAATGTACACGATTTGGTTCAGTTTGCAGAAAAAAAGACCTTTTTATGAGAACTTGTGAGGTTTCGCAAAATCACAGTTTTACCATAAGGACTCCCTGGAAGGCACTAATGATGTAGCCTACCCAGGGGGAAGCTGGAAGGTACTGGCTACTTCACCAGTTCCTGAGAAAAAGAAGGAAGTAGAAGAAAGGTAAGTCTTTAGCAAAATAAAGTTAATTAAAAGTACGACTGCAATGTGTTTTTTTTTTTTTTGCAGCATACAGAGCTGCGTGCACATGTGCTTGTTGTTTTTGGGCGGGAAAGGACCACTTTTATACCTTGATTCAGATTTTCCCAACGAGAAGTCAGAACATGCCTTTATTCTAAAATGCAGCCTAAAGTTTTCACTACCCTCAACTCAGCATAGTCATGTCAAATAAATAAGTAGGTTGCAATAGTGGGTTGAATTCATGGACAGAGTCATAAAAAGAGAGTCTACAATGGAAACAGTTGAACAGTTCAGAAAATTTCAAACCAGCTTTGTTAAAGTAGAGGTTCGACTCAGAATTACTCAATGAACATTAAACAGTCATATAATACATGTACCTTGATGAATACATACTACCATGTTTCAATTCTGCCCATGCTCTGGTTTTCCCACATTTAGTAGTGGCAAGATTTTGGCTACTACAGGCAACACCATGCAACTCATAGGGGTGGATTTACTAAAGGCAAACAGGCTGTTCACTTTGCATGGGAATTTGCAGCTTGCAGGGGAAATTTTGCTCAGTTTAGTGAATTAGGTGAAGCTCTGCGGACTTCCATCATCCAATCATCTGCAAGCAAAAATACAGTTGTTTTTTTTCCTTGCACGATTGGGTATTCATTGCAAAGTGTAATTTCACCACATTCACTAAACTAATAGTCAGTTTGGACCTGGACACAATAATATACATGTTTTAGGTGAGTTTCAAGTACCAGTTTGGGTTTCTATCCATTTGCATTGTAATCGAAAATGTTGACATGCTGTCAAATTTGCAGCCCCATCTAATGTTTAGGAACATAACGTCTTTGATAGGATCCAGGTAGATTAGGCTGCCAAAACAGTGGAGTCATTAGGGAAGAATATGAATCTTGATGACTTGCTCAAAGCAGACTTAAGTAGTGCTAGGTTAGTAATCAAAACTGGGGAGAATAAGTGCATTGATTAAAAATTAAGTTGTTTGTTGTCTCATAGCAAACATTTTGCTATTTTTTAAAATATACTTTGTGGGCAAATAATAGTTGTTTGTTTTAAAAAATGCAACATTGTGCTTGCTTAGTTGTATTTACAACTTGCATCAGTCCTAGTATGTGACATTTTGTAAAAAAACATGTAATACATGTCATCATAGACAAGCATGCAAGCTGGTCAAGCAGCTGTTGCTAGTAACAATGATGACACCATTGCTGAAGCAAACATTTTCATAATGATCCATGAGAACACTGATTCCAAACCACATTGTTTAAGTAACACATGCTTTCTGCACAGTAAAGAGGGATGTCACAAAGCAATAAGTAAATCCAAGTAGTTACAGTTTAGAAAATATGACATAGCTTGAAACGTTTAAGCTGTTTAATACAGTAACAGACTTAAAGTATAAAAATGCGTGATACCAAGTATTGTATATACCATGTTTTATGACAGTTTATTAGGCTGGTGTTTCTTCTAGTAATGGATTGGATATAAATAACATTCCTAAGGTTCAGCAAAGCAGGACAATGTTAACTTTGTCTATTCTGGAATCTTATACTATGATCATCTAATGTTTCTTTTTATTTTGCCCCACCATTTTCTGCAATATTGAGGGGGTGGTACTGTAATCGGAATATATGTAAAGGTATGCCTTCCTTGATGGTCCGTTTTTTTTGTAGTAACCATAAGCAACTTTGTAATTACAAGTAAAGCTTCAGATTTTGAGCATCACTTGCAATTGGGCCCATTCACATCAAAATTGGAAGGAAAACGCAAGTCAACGGAAGGTTCTTCCGATTACCTTACAATCCTTTGTGTAGCAATCTGTTTTTCAAAGTATGCTAACGGAAGGGTACCCAAAAATGAAGTGTGAATGGGACTAGTTCACACCGAGTTTGTTGCGTTACGTTGTGCTGAAAAAAAAGTATTGCATGTTTTACTTTTTTCAGCGCAATGTAACATAACGCAACGGAACAGAGCGCTGTGAGCTAGCCCCATTCACAACCATTCATTTTGTGGTGCCCTTCCATTAGCATCTGTTGAAAATGGTATCAAAATGGAATGGAACTTGTGTGAATGGCCCCTAGGATATTATTCTGAAAATAGGTCCTGATTTGCTAATTGCCCGAAGACAGGCAGATAGCGTCCTGCCCGTCATTTACAGAAAAGATATCTGTCCTCCTATGTCCATCCTTAGTACCTCTCTGTTCTTCATATGTTCTTCCCCTCCATTCTGATGTTGGAGAATACCCAGTTAAATTTACATTGACAGATACATAATGAAGATGGCAGGAACAGACATGACACTATGAGGTAGCAGATAATTAAAGGAACTTCACAGAATTGAATCAAAGTTGGGAGAGGGTATTTGTTAGTGTAGGTAAATGTTTGCAAAGCAATAAGATCAATTACCATTCATTCAAAACCTTGTGGTTTGAACTTAAATAATTTTTAACAAAATGATGCTGGCCTCGCTCATGAGATCTTAGAAGAGAAGGTGATTAAATGACAGGTGTTTGCTTAATCATGGGAAATAAATAATCTAAAGACAAATATACTAGGCAAATATGCTCAGCATAGAAGTTTGTAATTTTAGGGTAATATCTCAAACAACAACAGAAAAAACTCTCAGAAACCTAATGGATCTCCCCTTTTGGATACTAGCTCTGGGGAAGTGACTTTGCTTCACTTGCTGTAAAGCTGATCCTAAGCAGAGAAGGAGAATGGCTTCTTCTGTTACAGGCGTACTAAACATTTTCTTTAATGTATTTTTAAATATAATCTTGAAATCTGTAATTCCTAACTTTATTCTAACTATATGTAATAACTATCACCCATTGTGTATTGTTCCTTGTTTCCCTTAGTTACAGTAATATACCAGCATTTACAGCGCTTAAAATACACCTTCTAGTATTATAGATAAGTAACTGCAAAGTTGTTTAGTGCCGATGTTGACCTGACAGCTACATGTAGTCATATAGAATTTCCTGAACATAGACTAGGTAATAATAAATATTTTTTCTAATATTGATTTAGGTTTTCCCTCCAGCTGCAAATTACTGTGAGAGTCTGCAAGCTTTGGTTTTCTGATTTAACTTAACTAAATCTGTCACAGAAAGCTGTCAAAGCAAGCATATGATGAAAATTACATAATCAGAGGTTACTGTGTGTAAAAACTGCAAATGAAAAGATCAGTATATACAGAGATAAAGCAACAAGAATGATATGCAGATCTATGGTAACTGATAGTGGCAGTTAGGAGTGGATGATGACTGATAGCGGCAGTTAGGAGTGGATGATGACACCATGGCCAAAAACTCTGTAAGTTGGGAGTCTTCTTTTTTTGAGTAGGCCAGCATTTCTAAATACATCATGCCCCTGTATCCCCTCTTTTAAATTTATACCAGCTCAGAATCTGATGTTTCTTAGACTGTTTAGAACAAAATAACTTCTTGTTTTGGGCTTCTTGTTGTGTTTTATGCACGTTTGTGTGTGTTTCATTTCTCTTTCTAGTTTTCTCGTCTTTCACCCTCACTAGCATTTCTCTAAATCCAATATTAATTTGTTTAGTACTATGAACTACCATGTGACATCAAGAGTGTAGCGCCACTAGGTTTAATTCTCACTGCAGCTGGTAGTAAATAAACCATTCAGTTGTACCTAGCTTGAGTTTAGATACAGCTTCTGTATTAGTTATATCTTCATAGCAGGTATTACCAGGTTTTTCTGCTGCCCCAATAAGTAGACACTTGGATTGGTTTACCTTATTCTTCTTGCAAAATTAACACGTTCTACTTTTTTTTAGTAGTGTTCTACTTCTTTATTAAAGCAAACCAAAAGACTTACAGGTTATTCACAAAAAGGTGAAGAGTTTGGAGAAGGCAGGAGAAGTGAACAATCTAGGACAACATAGCTGAGCAAGAAAGTGAGCTGAATTGGAGAATTTTTCCAAATTGGCGATTATGGCCTAAATTGTTCACTTCTCCTGCCTTCTCCAAACCCTTCTCCCTTTTGTGAATAACTTTAATCTCCCTTGACTTTACTTCACCATAGTTATCGTGTGGACTTGTGGCCTGGACCTGTCCTCTATGTGCCATCTGAGAAAGAAGCAATATTAGAACAGGCTTAGAACTGACAGCTATAACAACATGTGTATTCCATACTTAGTTTTGGGCAGCGTGGTAGCTAAGTGGCTAGCACTTGTGTGTTGCACCCCCAACTCTTGGGTTTGTTGTCACCAGAAGCACAGTCTGCATGGAGAGTGAATGATGTCTCTACATTGTTTCACCTGGATATTTCTTATTAACAGTAAAACACCTATTGTTTACAAATTTGAACAGTAATGAGCCTCCTGCCAAAGGATACATATGTATCTGCTCAGTGGTAAAGAAATTATATTGTGAACTACTTTAGTCCTCGTTCAGACCTAGGCAGAAAGAAAGGACTTCCATTATTTTCAATGGCACCTGTTCACATATGAGCATCCTGTCACCTGTAACAAAACCCCTGTTGCTGGAAAAATTACATAGGCTACTTTTCTACAGATTTTTTGCCACATAGACTTCAACGGGAACGCCTGTAAACGTGTAACACAGGTGGTTTTAGCATCTGTAAAGCTTTTGTTGTGCATTTGTCACGCAAGGACTAGCCCTCCTCTCTCCAAAAACACTGGGTAACAAAATGGAGGATAGCACAAGCTGAAAACGTGTGAAATAAATGCATAGAAAACTCTTAAAAACCATTTGACAAATGCACGTTTACGCATGTAAGATGCTTTAAAAAAAATGCCTGAAAAAAAGCCTTGAAATGCTGACACTTAGGTGTGAATGGAGCCTTAAGGCTTGTGTTGACAGGGTTTGGACTTATGTTGACAGCATCAGTTGACATCAGTTACAGATGCTTTTGAGATTATTCAGAATTTTTCCTGTAGTTGACCTCCTGCTGAATTGCTTCAAGTGGGTTTTGTATTCCTATAGACTCGTATTGAAACGCAAAACCTGCTTGAAGTGAACAAATGCCCTTCGACAAAGGCCCTTAGGGTTAGAGTCTAACATGAATGATCCATCTTCTCTGCAAACACTGCAGAATGTGTTATTGGTACATAAATGAATACAATTAACATAAAAAACTGTCTCCCTGAAGAGCTTTGTGTTGCTAGTTTACAAGTGGCATAAACAGAGCTGGCTGGATCAAAAAAGGATTTCCTTGTTTATCACTTTTTTACATTATTTATACAGTGTCAACACAGGCAGAGCAGACTTCATGTTTTACCTAGTGATTTAAGAGGGGATAAAATGATTCAATAAAATGGAAAGGATCACAATAAATTAAGTGATGACGGTTCTTTATTTAATGCTTAAAGCTCAAATTTAGCCAAACAGTTTTTATTTAGTTTTGGATGGAGCAAGGAGCAATTAGATGCCATCTCACATATATATTGCTGTCTGTATCCCTGTTTGAGAGATTGACCCTCACTTCCTGTAAGGGCAGGGAATGAAATCTTTACAATGAGAAACAGATATCCCATTGCACACCAGACCGAAATCCCACTGTAGTATGTAGAAGGGTGCTGGAGTGGCGTGCGGTTGGCGCCGCACAAATTCAAACGTAGATGATATAGTCACCCGCACACCCAGGTCCCATGCATCAATATGTATAGACAACATTTTGGAACCTATCGATGTCCCTTCATCAGATCACTATGTTAATTGCCTGATGAAGGGACCTCGATAGGTTCCAAAACATTGCTAATTCTTGTGGTGCCATGTAAATCTGCTGTCAATAAAAGGACGTATTGATGTCTTGGACCTTGGTGTACGGTTGACTATCTCCTCTACATCTCTCAAATGAGGACACAAAAAAATGAACGTTGTTGTATTGCAGTCTTTGCCTTCTAGTTCCAGTGGCAACCACACCTCCCATCTCTTGTACAGGTGTCACAAGGATATTTTATCTGAAACTAAAACAATAATTTGGATAATGTTAGGCCAGCAAAGGTAAACTGCTGGTAAGCAGCTAAATACACAGTTGAAATTCATATATGTGAACTGTCTTACTAGCTTAAGGGTTTGGAATGATGAATATTTAGCCTCTTCTGTTATCCAGGCACCCCTACCAGACAGCACTGCATAGAGGTCTTGCCCTCTATGTGACCCCCACTACATTGCAGTTGAGCAATGAAGCTCATTTTAGGACCCAGCCCTACTTGTAGTTCAATAATAAGGAACAGCGCACACTGATCGGAATATGACTCTGCATTCTTCTCCTATCACAAAGCTTGTGTTGTTGGTTTGGCAGCACTGTGCAATGCAATAAAGTCTAATTGGCTTACAGTGTTGCCCCTTTCCCTCCTGGTCTAAGACCTCCTGCACAGGAGATTACAGGAGACTAGTACCCAACATTTTAATGAATTTGCCCAGCTGCATATAACAATGTA
>NW_017307684.1:167469-167898 GCF_000935625.1 Nanorana parkeri
GTCTTCCATACACCTGCCGATTATCGTACGATCGCCGGATTTCCCGCGATTATCGTACGATAATCGGCAGGTGTATGGCCACCTTTACACTTGCACAAAGTCAAGGATTAGAGTTAGGTGTATGATTAACCAATTATACTAAGCAAGTGCTAATGATCATCAATTTCATACGTAGGTTGAAACACAGTCAATATCTGAGACAGAAAAAGCTGTGTAGGAGGCTTACAGGAGAACTATGAGGTGAGTGCTTTTCACTCAACTCATAGTTCTAGCTGACCTGTGACAATGAGACTGTCACAGGTCGGCTCAGTAGATAATAAAAGTGGGTGAGGAACAGCCAACTTCTGCTACTAAGGTGAGGTTGTGGAAGCAGGGCCGGCGCTAGTGCACAAGCAGCTCAAGCGACTGCCTGAGGCCAGGGGGGGGGGG
>NW_017307684.1:168147-176975 GCF_000935625.1 Nanorana parkeri
GGGGGGGCAGAAAATTTTTATCACCAGGCCAGCAGACAAATTACCTCAGATAGCTAGAGCAGTGTTATGGCTCTGTCCACTGAAGTGTCAGGGCCGCCCCTGCCCCCTGTTCTGTGGGCGCTGAGTTTTAGGCTGCACTGTGTGTTGTTAGCTGTGAACCCTGTCATTTCCCAGTGCCATTGAATTGACTTAAGTGCACTGCCACACCCCCTCCTGCCCAGAACGCAGGGAGCCGGCCAGGATGTGATCCAGTGCATTCCAGCAGCTGATCGTTCTGGAACGTACTGGAAGTGGTGGGAACAAGCCATGAATGCTGCTCTATACTCTGCACTGATCAGCCAGATCTGCCCCTGCTGGCTGCTATCTGGCACATCTGCCCCTGCCTGCTGCTATCTGGCACATTTGCCCCGCCTGCTGCTATCTGCCACATCTGCCCCTGCCTGCAGATTCTGATCAGCCCGTAAGTGTCAACTCTCTCACTTTGTAAAGATTTCCTTTCATTTTCTCTACACAACACAGACAGCAAAAAATAAACTGATGAGGGTTTTCATCCTCCCCTACTCTATACATACACTTAAACAGACATATTAGCTGTTGGATGGACTGACCCTTTGAATTACTGAGACTACTTGGCAGACAGCCAACTAATCTCACTGAGATGGCTGATAAGGAAGTAGGAAGAAGAGGGAAAAAGATGGGAGGATTAGTGAATGCTGTACCTGTTTGATGTTGATGTGCATGTCAGAAAGTCCCACTGCTGGCTGGATTGTGGGGTGTCACAGGGTTTGGACTTTGTTCTGCTGACATTTTTCTGGTTGAAGTAAGCATATTTGTTCCTGTTACTGGGACTATATTGATCCCGAAAGGAGATGTGGACGTTTGTTTTGCTGCCTTCTGAGTTAAATAAAGGACTATGTTGTTCCAAAAAGCCAGTGTCCTACAATCTTGCTAATCCCCTAAGCATCACAACTGGTGCTAGTTGGGGCATTGAAAAAAGGGGGAAAAAAACCTTTAAGGGCCAATACCCTCTTTGATCTAGAAACGGAGGAAAAATTGAGGCAATTGCTAGTTCTGCTGATGTAGAACAATGTCTAACCATTGAAGTATGCCCGAAAATTAGGCTGAACAAAGAAACACAGAGGCCCAGAAAACCACCAAACGGGGGAGATCACACTAGCACAAAGGAAAACTTTGACTGTAACAGGGCTACTTTTTCAAAGCCATGAGCTGATGGTTGTTGACCTGTCCCCACCAGAGAAAGTAATTTCTTACAAAAACTGACACCTGCAGATGATGTGGAGGCATTTCCTACATTTGAGAAAATAGCAGAATGAGAAATGTAGCCCAGAGACAAATCGGTTGGGCTTTTTGCTCCTTTCTTATCAGGAGACCCCCAAAAAGCATACTGCAACAATGGCAGACAGAGCACAGCTGATGCACTGTTAAAACTACCGGTCTTAATAGCCACCATGGTCACAAAAGCATGATCTCCTAGAGCTGGTCACAAAGTGGTTGCAGCTTGAGGTCTTGATGAACCCCAGATGGTAATCTCTTTCAAGGGTCCATTGTTTTGGCTCCTCTGATGCTACCACCTCCTCTGGGTTAAGGTGGGGTGGGGGGATATATATTGGCCAAAAGGCAGGATATGTTCTGGAGGGCAGGTATATATCTCTTTTCATGGTTCTTCAGGTAATAAGCTTTTTAGGAGTCACTGCAGGGTTAATGAATGAGAAGGCTGATAAGGAAGTAGAAGGTAGAGAGGAAGAAGAAAGAGAGATGGGAGTGTTAGTGAATGCTGTACCTGTTTAATTTGGATGTACATGTCAGAAAGTTCCACTGCTGGCTGGGTTCTGTGGTGCCATGGTATTTGTATTTTGTTCTGCTGAGGTTTTTCTTTTCCTGTTAGTGGAAATATATTGATCCCAAAAACAGCATTTGAATTCTCTTTTGTGGATGTGGAGTTTTCTTTTGTTGCTATAAAGCTTTCTGAGTTAAATAAAGGACTATGTTGTTCCAAGAAGTCAGTGTCCTACAATGCTAATCATCCAAACATCACAATATAAATGTATAAATATCCACAACTGACATCTTTCTTTGAGTTGTACAGTGACAGAAAAATTGGCGAAAGTTTCAGCACTCTGTTAAATTTATAAGCAAACAATACGAAAAAGAAAAGTTGGACCTTTCCATTGTATTAAATGTCTGTTTTTCCGATGTTTAAATGACATGTTTACCCAGGTGTATAATAACCTGCACTAGAAGGATTGCACAACATGAAACAATTTCAATAAAAAGGACTGCCATAGTTTGGAAAGCAATGTTGTTCTGCATTATAGCTTCAGAGGGAGTTTTTTTTACTTTAACTGGAGGAATATGTATGAAATGCCATTTTAATCACTAAAACACTAACAAGGATAATTATCAGCTTATTACCAGTAAAGAGACAAACGCATTAAATCCCTAAAGCTGTGCCTTGCAATTTCTGAGTCTCATGAATCAGAAAAAAATAGGAACCATTTATTTTTATTACTTGACATCCGCTCATTAATGCAGAGAAACCGATTTCAGACTGGAACTCCGTAAAGGTTGTGTTATTTGAATTCCATTGTAATAATCCAAAGGATGCTACATTATTACTAATTTTGGTGGTTGTTTTTGCTTCTATTATTATTTATAGTTAATGAGTTTTGTTTCTCTTGCATACCATCAAATTGCTTTTGTTAATGAACTTGGTCATAACAGTGGAAAGACATTGCGGTGCAGACTGTGCTTTCTTTTCTTATCTAGGAAAAAAACAATATATTTTTATATTTGTGTGTTAGAGACCAGCCACAATATGCCATGATTTACTGATGAGGCAAATGGGTTCTGAAGTAGATTGCATATATTAATAATAGAGGAAAGGAATGTTTGCTTTGATGCTCAAATCGGCCAAATAGTTTCCGATGTACAGTAAAGGGCTCAATCTAATTGCTAGACCACTCACTTAAATAAACATGATTGTTTCCTGGGAAAGTTACTACTGATGAATGACGTAGAAATAGCATACAGCAAACTAACCCGTATTATAGAAAAATGTCTGAAAAACTCCAACCTGTTCAATAACAGTTTCCTATGGGGAGGACTGTGTTCGCCAGGAATAAATGAAGACATAGGGGTCTATTCACTAAGCTGCCGTAGGCAGCCGACTGAACGACCGACCTGAAGCGAAGTGAGCCGAACGCTGTTCGGCTATTCACTTCAGGCTGGTACAGCTGATTCCAGCCGTATATCGGCTGAAATCTACAGTACATCGGGTGGCTTCGGCTGGCTTTGGGTCGGCCGAACATGCTCAGCATGTTCGGCCGACCCGAAGTGCAGAAGCAGTTTGACTCAGCCGATCCAACATCTGGATCGGCCTAGCCGAACCTCCGTCAGGCTACTTGCTGCTGTTCTGTCTATTCTCATAGATGCCGAACAGCAGTGAGTGAGCCGCTGAGCAGCATTCGGTTCGGCTGTTCTGCTCGACCCCTCTGTGGGACTGAGCAGAATAGCAAAATAGTAAAAAAAGTAGAAAAAAACAATAGGAAACGATTGTGCGGCGCTAGCAGTGACAGCTAGCTCCGCCCAACTGTTTTCTATTGGTGGGCGGTTCTGCTGCCATCAAAAAAAATAATACTTTTTTCGCCATAGAGGGGACTAGAGGGGACCTGATGGAGAACTACAGGTCCCCCTCTACCGATTGACAGGGAAAGGTTTACTCTGCTCGAGCAGAGTAAACCTTTCTTGGAGAAAGTGTTTCTTTCCTGGGCGGCCGGGAGCGGGAGACTCCTGGAGCGCCCGGGAGAGTTGGACTGTCTGGAGATCAGTGCCCCTGGTTAGCTAGTAACCAGGGACGCTGATCTCTCTGCAAGTGGCCGGAGCCAGCCGTAAGATAACGGCCAGCTTTGGCTTTCACCTCGGCTCAGTGGAGCCGAAGCATATGCCTTCCCACTTCGGGAGCTGTACGGGCTATAGTGAATAGCCCGTACAGCAGTCCTTCGGTTCTACTGAACCGAAGGGGTCCTGGGGCCGAAGCTAGCCGAAGGATCAGCCGAAGCTACTGCTAGATCCTTCAGCTTCTTCATGAATAGACCCCATAGAGAAGGTAAAAATGTGTTCTCCAAATTATACCTTTTAGTAGCTAACTAAAAATTTTAAAATACATTTTTTTCAGTGCTATAAAGAGAAACTATTATATAAGCTAGTGAAATTATATGACAGCCTGGCAGCTTTCATATTTTTTTTAATACAGGTTTCCATTAGGGCCTATTCAAACTTGTCTGTTTTCCTGTCGTAAAACACATGAATTTGACTACATAAAAATGCATTTAAAGAAGAAATCCCATTCTCTTCTATGTTGTTATTTTGTACAGTTTTGTGTGTTTTCTTAGGGAATCTAAAGGATCCATTTAAAGCTATGCGTGTGCATTACCAAGACCACCGCAACACACATACATAGGTGTGAATGAGACCTAAAGTGTCCAACAACTTTAGATGAGAATTATCTGATAACTGTTAGGTAAGATTGGAAGATAGTTGAGGTGTCAATAGAGAATCAATGAGATAAACACTTCCCTCCCTTTAAAGGTAAGATGGCAAAGAGTGTTGTCAAAGTGATTTTAATACAAGCTTTTGGAGCTATAAATCCCCTTCTTCAGATATTATGACACATAAAACTTTTTTATGTGTCATAATACCTGAAAAATTAGCTTTATAGCGCTGAAATATTGTATTCTTTAAATTAAAAAAAATGTTACAGAACAAATTTACAATAACTCTCTCCTGTGTGATCAACAAGGTTTCACCTGGGCCAAATTTATATTTCCTATTTCCTACTGCCCTGTGTAATCTCCTACTAATGCAATAGACTAGAAACCCTTGGTATCACACTATTAAGATCAGAGGTCATAGACACACAAACCACACCACGGACAGGGGTACACACTATTCCACTAACAAAAACTATGTAAGGACAGTTACAATGATGACTCTTGTACTAATTGTGAACCTCATATTATGTAAAGGACTGTGTTACTGACAGGAACATGATGTGGTGGTGGTTGCGTGACAAACCTGACAGCGCTGCTGCCCTAGACCATGGCTTCAGCTGATTATGCAGAAATCCTGCCCTACTGGGAACTATTCTATTTTATTGTTCTGTCCCAAATGTATGGTTGGCTAAAAATGTGGTGTGATTATGACTATGACCATTAGGGCTGGCCATGGACATTTAGATGTCTCAGTCAAACTGATGGGTGGTAATGGATTTCCTTCTGTAGCATCAATACCCACTGCTGATGCAAACATAGCTTGTCCAAAAGATAGAAGCTAACACCTTTTCCTCTTCTCACCAAGGACAGGGAAGGAATTGCCCTTTTGCTGATTTCAGAAGCACTAAAGATTAGCCTCTACGGCATCCAGATTCTTGAATGAGCATGAAACCGGGTCAGGGACAGGATTGGGCTGCCTGTCAATACTGTAAAATTTAATTACTGAATCTACTGACCAATGTGCATAGTTGTTGAACCTGCCACCTGATGACATACTCTATCTTGGCTATTCACTTTAATATATTGTGCCATTAGCTGTATTGTTGTTATTATTACTACTTTGTATTACAAGCGTGCAATACAGTGTAGTTCGTACCTTTTTTACGTTTCAGTGTGATGAAATTACATTACACACATGCAAAAATGTAACAGGCAATACAACAAAAGGTGGAATGGCTCTGCAACTTCAGTAACTATATAAAGTAAAATATATAAAAAATTATTTGTAGTATATGGATATAAACAATGAAATAAAAATGAGAACACCATATACAGAATAACACAACACTAGGTGTTCTCATACTAGATCAAAATCTTATTTTTAATTTTGCAAAATAGCTTATTTATTCCCTTTCATTACCATTTTAGGTGAAGCATCTTTAATCAGCATACAGATGATTTTTGCAATAGAAAACCGCAAGGTAGTCGTTTAGGGAGTGAAATAGGACCTTGATTAAAATATGTGCCCACACAGTGTGATTTCCTGCTAAGCTAACAATCATGAATGAAGCTTTAATAACTGCATTTCAAATATGTTTCAATTTCAAAAGACGCGTGGAACATATTAAGGCTCGTTTTCAATAAACGCTCACTGCTCTAGCTAGGTGGTCCAGAGCACTAGCATCTCAACTATTTATTATAAACCTAACTTAAACTGCTGTTTATTGAGCTGTGTATGCAGGTAAAGCTTGAGCACAGAGCAGGTGCAGCAACTGAATGCACCAAACTCTGACTAAGTTGTTATGCCAACAGTGGTCATTGGTGAAGTCATCACGTACAGTTTATATTGGCAGCTGTGTCCTATAAGGGTTGGTATTAAGGAGCAGTAAGCTTAAATTATGAGATGTTATATAAAATAGCTTGGAATAACACATATAAAACAACATTAGGAGATATTGAAGTGAACCCTGAGTACTAAAATATGGGAGTTGTCATTGCTTATTTCGGAGTGTAAAACTGCAGACTGCAGGACTTTTATTCTGATCCAGGCCAAACTACTTAGTGAATCAATGACCTGGAACAAGCAGACAGCCAGTAGAGTCTGAACATTTTGGACTGCCCTCCAACAAACATCGTTTTGGGGGTAGTGAAGCATAGTAGTTTTGGATGTATTTCCTATTATTTTGTTCATGGTCAGGATTAAAAAATATTCTTTTTCAAAGTTTATATTTTCCTGGTGCTTTAGGTTCCTTTTTACATGGTTTTCTCTGTCTCCTTATCTGATCTGATGTGAAAACCTTGATGTTTACAAACAATAGTCTCTCAAACTGAAATGCACATACACAGGCAGATAAGCCAGAGGGTTTATTCAAAGCAAGTCACAAGGCAGACAGTTTCTGCCTTTAAAGCAGAAATATCGGGAAGTATCGGGAGAGTAAAATCTACTCTTCCCAATACTTTCAGCCAGTGTGTGACACTGCAGCTGCCACATGCCAACTCTATAGCGGAGCGATCATAAAGTGCTGGTCGCTCAGGTCATGGTCTTCTCCATGCAGATAATCGTGAATGTCAGTGACCGCTCCACCACAGGGATTCCCCCTCCCCTCTCTATTCCTCCAGTGCTCTATGAAGGGACAGACAGGGGAGGGATGGGCACAGCTGGCTCTAGAAAGGCATAGCCATCTGTCAATCAAGCAGGGGGTGGATCCCAACAATACTGAGTTTGGGGTCACAGGAGTACATTAGTAAATATATTCATGTGGCCAAAAAGAAAACTAAAGTGAAAAAAAAGTTTGGCTTTAGTTCTCTTTTAAGTATATAGTCAACAAATATACAGAACTCTCTCTATTATTAATCTGCCCTTCTCCCCCACCATTAGATGAATGCCCCTGCCCCAGGAGTCCTCCCAGATAACTCTTTTTACTCATTAATCTGCAGTGATACACAGGGCCGTCTTTAACGCGGGGCAAAGATGGCGCTTGTCCCGGGCCCATTCATGGCTGTGGGGCCCAAAGCAGCTGCCCCTTGTGCCCGCTGCCCGCAGAAACTTGCCGATCGGATCGCATAGTATAATACGTTATGGCAGCCACATACGGCACTGCCATAACGTATTGTTGTCCTATGCGATCTGCACGATAGCATCCTAAAGGTGTAGCTCCTCCCTCGCCCGTGTAGCGCAGGGATCAGCAAGGTGTCCGTACCGCCGCGGTCGTACCGTAGAATCAGCACAGGAAAGAAAAACCTTCCTGCACGTGGGCAGGAAGGTACCAAAACATCACATTAGATGGGGGGGTTGGGACGTACCAACTGTTCCGTACGACTCGTACGGAACAGTTGGTACGTCCGAAACCCCCCATCCAATGTGATGTTTTGGTATCTTGGCAAACAATGCGCCCCTATGAATAGGGGCGCATTGTTTGCCCTTTCGGAACAGCACATCGCCTCGCTCGCAGTCAGGTAACGTTGTGAGACTCTCAGTTTGACAGTGACAGGGCTGAGCGCTCATACGTTTCCTCGATCGTCTGTACGGTCCATTCACTCGGTCTTCTGGAGCTCTGCCCACCAGCCAATGAGAAGAGACCTCACCCCTCCCATCCACCACACGAGGATCTCTGGCTGGGAGTTTGGAGTTTATCTTCAGAAGCAGATGGAGACTATGTCGGAACTGGCTGGGCCTGCACGCTCCTGCCAGCTCCCGCCCCTGAGACACGGCCAGCACAGTACTGGTGAGTGGCGGCCTGGAGAGCCCTGAGGAGAGCGCTGGTTTAACCAGGGCCCTGTGGGGTCTCACTAGGGCTCTGTGGGGTCTAACAAGGCTGGTTAGACCCCACAGTGCCCTGGTGAGACCCCCCACAGGTCTGCTACCCTGGTGAGGCCCCCACAGAGCCCTGGTTTAGCCAGGCGTCTGCGGGGTCTCACCAGGGGTCTGTGGGGTGTCACCAGCCCTGGTTAAACCCCACAGAGCCCTGTTGAGACCCTATAAAGTCCTGATGAGACCCTATAGAGCTCTGAAGGGTTCTTTGGGATTTCACCAGGGTGCCCAAGGTTGAAGAAGGACCTGATGCTGGGGTAGGGGAAGCTATGTGGGGTCTCACCTGGTAGGGGAAATGGCACTTTCGGCATTATGCCAAAAGTGGCATTTACGGCCGATATGTTTCGGCGGCCGATATATCGGTGCATCCCTAATATAAACGTCTGAGCTTGCAATCGTTTTGAAATCCTGCAGTCAAAGTTTTTTTGAGAGAATTCTATGATCTATGTGTGCTGTTTTTTGTTTTTTTCTGGGTGTTGGGGAGGTGAGAGAAATTCCTGGGGGGG
>NW_017307684.1:180070-186845 GCF_000935625.1 Nanorana parkeri
ATCCTGCAGTCAAAGTTTTTTTGAGAGAAGTCTATGATCTATGTGTGCTGCTGTTTTTTCTGGGTGTTGGGGAGGTGAGAGAAATTCCTGGGGGGGGGGCGGGGGCAAGAAAATGTTTGCCCAGGGTCCGATCAGTATTAAAGACGGGCCTGGTGATACACATGTTATCTGCCCACTCCCCCTTTTGTTATTCCCCTCATATATATTTCTCTTTTGCTATTCCCCTCTCCACAGCTTTCCCTCCCCTCTCAATTATCCCCCCACATTTCAGTCATCACATACACACATTACATTCATCCACCCTGTCTTATTTAATATGTAGTTCCCAAATCACCAGGTGTGTCAAGGACAGCCTGTAAGTTGGGTCTATCCTTTATAGATTAAATGGCTTTGCCTTATTTGTACACAAACAAGGGATATATTCATAAAACAGTGACTGTGTCATTCACCAAACAGTCACGGCAAATTATGTGTTCTAAATTGCAGTGATTGATTCACCTGCAGTAAATGTTTGGTGAATGTCATTTTTACTGACTTATAAATATATATGCTCCTATGTCTCCCAAAACTGAGACTTGAAGTATGTAAGCCTATAAATATATTAACAAGCTCCATCAGCTCTTATAGTCTGCATAGTACCCAGGATCTGTTTTGAAGTGGCAGCCTAGTTATAGCATTTATTCTTAGTTAGTAGCTACAGTATATAACGTGTCATTTTCTACAAATGATACTGTATATAAATATTTAAAAGTATAAGTTGGAAATAAAATAATTTTTTTCTGGTATTTTCAAATGCAGGAAGTAAGTGACAGGTACATCAAACCAGCATAAATATTCTGTAAATGTTCCCTGTGTATAATTTGTATGTATTTATTTTCAAACCTGTATATATTCCGGATTCCTATCATAACTGGAGAAGGCTTTCTGCTCTTGATTTAAGAATATGTTTTTTTTTTCTAGCTTCCTCAGTTATTGCCCTAGAATATACATCTATGCATGTGTTAGGTAATTACTGTGTTGTATGATAGATGGGTACAGGAATAGTAATTATGCAATTATGTGCACTTTTTGAAAGTGTTAGTGTAGTGAACTTGTTTCAAAGTCAGGAAAGTAATGGGGTTTCATAAGCAAAATTCCTTTCATCTTTGCTAGAGTGAAACAGAGGAAGCAAAATGTCATTGACATGAACTAAATCCTAGCCGGTGACCTAGCACTTTGCTGTGTCACAATGACATGCCAGGAATATTTCATCTGCCGTATTGCAGCTAATGATGTGCCGAGCAGGATTCAGATGATGTGATATTTACATATGAGATTGTCAATGATCTAAAGAGATACTCCTTGACATTGACCCAAATGTAACTGATCTGTTTTACTGTGGCATAGTGTGACATTCTTATATTTCTATCATAAATATTCAGTTTCCTTTTTATGTTTGCATATGCTTTTATGAGTAGCCAAAATGTGCTTGCGTTTCCTAAAACACTTTGGGTAATTCTCGGTGGAAGTTGCTTAGAGCGGTACACTTCATTACCAAGCAACAAAACTGCTGAAGCAAGTAACTGCTGTTTTAAACTATTTCCAAATCAGAAAAGGGAACATCTTTATAATGCTTTTAGCTATACTGGTTGAAAAGTTTGTGGCCCAAAGAATACACACTATCACATTTTTTTTGCTCCTGTCTCCTAATAAAGCATGTCGCATATCATAAACCTCCAGTTTACAAGCTGTTCTTGCATTTTTGAGATATTGCGAAGGCTTGAAATATATGCCTGTTAACCTATAAACTTCTTTATAGTAGTGATGCTCTAAGCTTAACTATGTGACTAAAGAATGATGATCCCAGATTAGTGTGATAGAAATTTCACTGTATGTAATAATGAAGGTTGAATGCTTTCTTCTAGAATGAGAGACATCTTAGATCTTGGTTTGGAATTATGTAAATACGTTCTTTGCATTGCATTAAGATACATGGATGTGAAAGGCCTTGGCTGCAGGAATATTTTTATTTAAATGAGTTGCTTTAATTTTGAAGTATGATGTATATTAAGGAAACTAAAGCGGATTAGTGTCCAACTTAAATATTGACATTTCGGAGCAGATTCGCATTATACATACTGCTTGTTGTTACACTATGGTTTGACAGTTCTTCTAACAATGCAATTTATATAGATACTGTATATACAATAGATAAGAGGGACATCATTAAGGCAGCCTAAATGCTGCTCAATGAAAGATGGCCAATACTGGCCAGAAAAGCACCAAATTCTGTGCCCCTTTTCAATGCCGCATGCTACACAGTGGGGGAAATTCATGAAGTGGCATCCGTGCCTTTTTTTGGTATGAAATTACATTTATCCTGTAAGCTACCTCCGATATAACCACTGGCACAAGTGGTTCTCCCACTTAAAAGGGTAAATGTGTTACCTAAGATTGATAAGAATTGGAGCAGAAAGTGGAGATGCTGTCCATCTAAATCAGTTAGATTTGATATATTACAAAGGAAAGTAAGAGAGCCCTACCTTGCTGTACATTGATATGCTATATTCTACATAAAATCAGTATAATTGTTATCTAGTATCATATGAATGATGTTCTGTATTCCACCAGCCTACAATCGGTTCTATGCATATATTCTTTAAAGTGACACTAAACTCTGGGGTTAACCCTTTCGCTGCCACCAATGTATTTCGTACATCGCTGGCAGCTGGTCCCTTTAAACAGGCTCTGTAGCCGTTACTCTGTTTGCATGTGTAAAGCCGACTATCAGCTTTACACTGGAAGTGTATTTAGCTCACCACTATGTCTCCAATCCTGGTGTCCCAGGTAACCTAGGACCCTAGCAAATGCCCCTGCTACCCAATTTGCTCTAGTAATGATTGTTTTAACTACACTGTAAGTGAAAACCAGTCGGCTAGCAGAAAGAGTCCTATATTACAAACTGCATCCAGTTCAAGAGACAAATTAGCTTTTTTTGTTCAGGACCCTTCTAATATACAATGAGCAAAGTCAGGTTGAAGGACACAGCTTGTCATCAGCTGACAAGTGCACCAAATATTAATGCACCACACATCCACCACTACTCCCATGAAAATCTTATTGCAAATCATGGTATATCATGACAGCCCACAGCCTCTGACATATTTTGTGTGTTACATAAAGGTATAATTGGTGAGAGAGTTGTTGAGGGTAAGATAAATAATGGGCAGTACAGTGGCGTAGTGGTTTGCACTTCTTCCTTGCAGCAATGGGATTCGAATCCTGGTCAGGACAATATCTGCAAGGAGGTTGCATATTCTCCCTGTGCTTGCATGTGCTCCCACACTCCAGAAACATGCTGGTAGGTTAATTGGCTCCTGTCTAAATGATTCCTGTATGTACGTGAGATAGGGGCCTTAGAATGTAAGCTGCTTGAGGGCAGGGACTGATGTGAATGCGCAGTATGCAAAGCACTGCGTAAAACTGTCAGCGCTATATAAATAAATAAATATTTTCTGTCGTTACGGGATTTGCCAACGTGTGCTATTTAATAGAAAACTAACCATGCTTCAAATGTACAGCAATAATATATCAGTGTTGCACATATGTTACATTTATTTTTGTGGAACCACCGGGGAAACTAAGTATAATATGAAAAATGAGCTTAAGTTACATAACAAATGTATATCTACAGAGAATGTTTACTAATTGGACTATAATTGTTCCCTAATCCACAATGATCATGATAAATTAATACATTTATGTAGAAAATATTAAATGTGGAATTATTGATGCAGGATAAAGGTAGCATTGTAATATGTAATTCTATATGGAATTATGAGTTTAAACTACATAAAAAGAAACGTGTCTGCATTTTTGCTTACCCCATCAATCATGTATTCTCTATGGAATGGAATACTAACACTTCTGAAAGTCAGCTTTCTCTTGTTATTTTGTAACAGTGGCCAAACTTCCAATAACAAAACTTCCTAAAAGGCCATGGCCAAGCACCTTAACCTCAATTCCCTGGTCAGTGCAAACTGCTACCCCCAGCAAACCCCCCTCTTCCTGGGCAGCAAATCCTTTCTCAACTACCTGGCAGTGCTGAAACAATAGCCAAAGCAGCTTACGTGGCTGCTATGGGGCCTGGGGTAGGAGGAGGCCACATTATGGAGGCTGATAAGGAACTGTGATGCTTCCAGCATAGAAGGGCTGAATTCAGACCTCAGGATCATCTAGTCACAGATCCCCCTCTGTGCAGTAGAAGCATTTGCTTATGTATCTTAGCAGTGTAGATTAATTGCCCTCTGAACTTCTGCTACAGACTGAAATTAACCCTGTATGCCTAATGCACTCACAAATCCCAGAGTTTCACCTCTGTTAAAATCTTATAGAAGGACTGAGGTTTGTAGTTCTACAATTTTTTTTTTAAATGAAGCTAGAGTTGAAAGAGGTTTGTATTGGGGTTTAGGAGCAAGTGTTTGCAGAAGTGTTAATCAGTTTTATCCTAATATAAAATATCGTCATTATTATATTATTAAATGCTACTAGAACATTTATCCTCAGCACTGCTCCCCCAGTATTGTACTGACTATCTCCTGCTGCCTGTCCTTGATAGTTCATGTAAGGATCAATTACACATATTGTCTATAGAGAGAGTTAGACGGGGGCCCCATGATTTGTAGCTACGCCCCTGCTTCTCAGCACTGAAACAGTTCTACTCCACTGAAGTCAAAGCTTCTGTACAATAGCAGTTGTTTGACTAAAGTCTATTTTTCAATCAAAGTTTGTTGAAGGAGCCGGTCCAAAAATTCTGGGCCAAACAGTGACTGCAAACTGAACTGAACTGAAACTGAAATTTTGAATGCATGTAAATGTGTGTGAAAGCAGCTAAACCCAGGTACATCTTAATGCAGGAAAAAGTTGTTTATACTTCCCTGATAACCAAACGTGAATGTAGCCTAAGAGCGTGGACACCATAGACACCAAAAGCACAAAGTATTACAGAGTCTAGTGCAAAGGAACAGGACCTGAAAGCTGCAGCAGTCACTGTGCCCCATTTCAGACATGATTGATTTCACAGAAGTTTAATTCATATTCCTATTTTCATTTTATACAGGATGGACTTGTGCATGTTGCTTTTCAACAGTCATATATTCCAAACTGCAGAGGATGAGAGTGATTTTAGAACTGTACTCCAGTACCAGCAGGTGAGTTCTGTATTATTTGGAGATTATATTATTATCTGTCCATGCTCATAACTTTCACAGACATTAAATAAATTACTGGGGATGGGGAGGGCATAGAGAATCAAGTGCAAAATAAATGAATAAATCATAAAACCTGCATTGTATCAGCCTAATAAATGCTGAGCACTAAATCATATTTTTGTACATGTTTTCTTGCACGTTGCAGAATAAACATTTTAGTGTTTTTTCATTTAAAAATGTAATATTAAAGTAGTATTAAGCCCTCATCCATTTTTGATGAAGAAAAGGAAAATGTGCCCCAGAACATAATTTACTGCATCATGGAAGGGTGCTACCACTTCACACTGCCATCCAGGAGTATGCACGCAATGGGTGGCTTCCTAAGACCCTGCAATGGAAAGGAGCCACCCTAAAACAGGAAGGTGGGAGCAGCTAGAATGGGATCATCAGGACAATGAAGGAAGGAAAGGTTTAAAAGAGTGAGAAGCAGCACCTAATGTATGTGTGGACCTGTGTTGTGAAAATCTTAAAGCAAAATAGGGTTTAATATCCCTTTAAATATTGCATAATGATGTTTGATATATACAGTCCATATGTTAGCAGCCATTGCTGGGCAGCCTTATGCTATACCAAGAATTCTGTGCAAGCATAGTGTCGTGTAAGCCCCTGTTACTGTCCCATGTGCATATAATCACTAAAGGGAATACTAGGTCACTAGCAGAAAACTAAAAGGAACACTACCAACTCAACAATAGGAAAATGTACTTCTTGTTTACAGTTATACATTATACACCCATGCAAAACATGCAGCATCTCACCTTATAAAATCAGCAATGCAACAGTCATAAATAGCTCCTAAAATGCATATTTTGCATACATTCATTTTTCTTGTTTACCGTGTTATAAAAAGCAGTTATAAACATATTTACAAACACATTTGATTCTGTTCTGGATATTGTTTTATGATAACAGGAAAGTTCCCGTTTTAAATGTATTATTATTACTATCATTGATAAAAATGAATAATATTTGAATCGGGATGCTCTAAATATAGACTTCACCTAAATTCTGCCATTCTACAGCCTACTGAGAAAGAGGATTCCTTTAAGCAGATATTATACCTTCAGTTTATCTAGATATGTTGCTGGTCTAACCTATAAGTGTCCAGAGCCAGACAAACATAATAAAAAGAAGAAATAAATCTAAACTGTGCGTGCTATTTTGGAACCTCTCTCTTTTACCCTGCTCACCAAGACACATGCCGCAGGTGCCCCACTGTAAATATGTTACAGGCTACTCCTTTATCGATTTTGGTCAGGATGTAGCAGCACCCTTGTGCATAAAAAGTATTAGAAAGTAACTAGAAATCACAGGGCCCCATAGCAAAATTTTGTATGGGGCCCCTTTGATCTCTAGTTACACCCCTTGCAGAGCCCAATTGAGATCCCACACAGCCTACCTGAGGGTGACCCTGCAGAGCCCACCATAGACTCTCTAAGGTGGGCTCTACAGGGTCACCCTCAGGTGGGCTGTTCACACTCCTTACCTTTTCTTCCTCCATCGTCTGTGATGAGTCCCGTCTCCTC